>NC_022010.1:71206291-71219971 GCF_000317375.1 Microtus ochrogaster
ATGTGCATGTGAAGTGATAGTAATCACCTAAGGTAGGCTGGGAACTGAACTCCAGTCCTTCCCAGGCACAGGGGCCACTCCTTAGCACCGAGCCATATCTCCAGCCCTATGATGGATAACTTTTAACTGGCTTCCTTGACTAAGTAAATTTGAATCTTCTGTTCAAAGACACAGAAAAATATAAATCCCCTCTTTGAGAATAAATTTTCATTAAGCTTTTCTCTAGCTTTTGTTTCTATTTTCCAGCACTTTGGAAAAACAGAGTGAATTTTTGTTTCTATTTATGGTACCTATAGGCAACCTTGAAGTCAAAGGTCCAGAAATAAAAACTCAAAATACAAACGAAGATGTTTATATCCTTAATTTTTTCACTCTTTTTAGTTTAAAATACAAGAACAAAACAGGCTGTCTTCCAGCACAGTGTAGCGAAAGTTTCTGTGACGGCCCTTGCTCACAGTGGTGTACCAGAAAAAGGAAGGGAGGAACACGGACGAACATTGACACTTGTCTCTGCTCTGTCCTGTTTAACCTCCCATTCCAGATAAGATGCTCCAGAAAGTTCCTCATCCCAACGGTGCTATGTTGCTTCTTTCCTTCACACCAGTTAGAGGCCTGTCAGATACATAAAACCTTTTTAATCAGAAACTTTCTGCCCACAGTGGACAATCCCATGGCTGCCTGTGGCTGGGAGGAGTGAAGGGGGAATTCCGGGCTTGAGGGGGGGTTGATGAAACCATGTGAATTGGATACTGGTAAGGAATATGCCAAATGAAGTGAAGTGTGTGATGCGTGTGTGCCTGTGTGTGCATGTGCAATGTGTTGTGTGTGTGTGTGTGTGTGTGTACACATGTGCTTGTGTGCACATTGGAATGGAGGCCAGCGGTTGGCATTGAGAGTCTTCGTTGATTACTCTCCATCTTATGCATTGAAGTGTGGTTTCTCCCTTGATACCTCTAGCTACTTGGGCTTCTCTGGATAGTTGGTTTGTCCCAGGGATCCCCCATCTCCACCCCTCATTGGCTAGGATTGCAAGTGGACCACCACACCCTCCCAGCATCTATATGGGTGCTGGGAACCCAAACTCTGGTCTTTGTCTTTTACTTCATAGCAGACATTTACCCACTAAGCCATCTTCCCAGCCTGGAATTGCACAGTAAAAAGTTTATTATGTGTGAATTATCTCAACTAAGAAATGCAACAACAGGAAGGCATTCTAAATATACTGATACTGTTCCCTGGGGGAGGGGTTAAGTACTATATTCACCACTTTTAAAGTTTTATTGTTGTTGTTATAGTCTGGAGAAAACCCAGTAGCGGGAGGCTCGCACCTATTGCAGGCATGGCCTTCCTCAAATCTGACTATTTGCCTTCTGATGTTACAAGAACCAAAAACCATCCTTTGGACTCCAATTCTGAATCAGCCCTTGCGATTCCACCCAAGGGGAGGCCTTAATGATACAGCAGCATGTATTAGTCTGAGAACCAGGAAGCCTGACTTCTTTATTCCCCTGACCAACACTAATGTTCTCGCTGTCAGAGCACAGGTCTTCAGAGCAAATCCTTGGACCCACTGCCTGCCCCGAGCTTCTGAACAGCAGAGATGCGGTTAATATTCCGCCGAGGTACTGTGCAGGCTTGGCTTTTATTCACAGGGAAAAAAATCCTTCCCAGCTGGCAGCTGAGGAGACAGCCCCTCTGGGGACCAATTATTTTATTTTGCGTGGTACATAAAGCAACAGGCCGCTGCCAGCCCCACCGGGAGCAGCTCCGCTGGGCTTCCCTACCCCGGGCCAGGCAGGCACTCAAGACTCGAATTGCTCTTTATGTCAGAAGTCTTGCTAATGACACAATTAAGTAACTGGGGACCGCGGAGAAGCTCTTAATTAGGTAAATACTGCTTTCTGAGAAATGAGCGCCTCGCTTCAGGCCAGCCTTGCTGTCAGCTTGCTACAGGATGCTCACTCAGTGAGTAAACCAGGCTGCCTCCTGACCATTCATTTCTGCCTGAGTCTTTCTTTCTCCAGCCCTGCGGAACATGGTTTACTGTGTTATAATAGTACATGATGGTATGTATGTATGATGTATGCATAAGAAGGGATAACTCAACATCACCCAGGTGCCTGTCTAGTTGTTCTGGACAAACTAAGTTTACACAGATTTAGATTAATTCCTTGTCTACAATTCCTCTGTCTGGGATGGGGTCCTGAAATGAATAAAAAGGGGGGAGGTGGGAGGAAAGGAAGTGGAGACCTGCATTAATCCCTCTCTGCCTCCCAACTGTGCATGCAATGTCACAGTGGCCTGACTTCAACCTGTTGGACTGTATCCCCTCAAACTGTGAGACAGACTAAACGCCTCCTTCCTCAAGTTGCCTTGTGGGGCATTTTTAAAATTTTTTTTTAACAGCAAAGAGAAAAGAAGCTAATATGTTTCTTCTCTGGCCTCAAGGAACAACCAAGCATCTCTTCCTTTTTTTAATCATCTTCATCCACATTATTTTAAAGCTAAGGTCATGAGTGGTCGTGTTTAACAACTGCAAAAGGCAAGCCACGAGCAGCATCAGCATCAGCTCACTGTCTCTCTCTGAACTCTAGTCTAGCCTGAAGGTGCAAAGAGTCACTTCCTACCTGCCAAGCAGGGAGAGCTCGTGTTCTCACGCATACCTTCTTTCTTCCCCATTGTTCGGATTTGGGTGGTGGTTTTTTTTATTTTTATTATGAAAGGCAGTTGTCTCACCATTAGGATCTGATGTAGTGTGCTCCGAGCATTCCTCCCACCATCGGAGGGCTTTGTCTCTTTGTTGAGGAAAAAACAAGCAAACGCGGAAGTGTACACGGTCAGTTCATGTACTTATTTATGTTATAAAGTGATGAGCTAAGGAGTTTCCTCCTAACTATTTACCAATCCAAAGACTCACACATACAAATTGTTATATAGTGCTATGATTTTAAGTTCGTACCCCCAACCTCCCCAACTTCATGGCTTGGAAACCGTCCACCGCCACAGTGTTGAGAGGTGACCGGATTCTTGATGATCTTCCCTCAGGAAGAGTCACCATGGTGGGAGTGCCATTATTATTATTCTGAATGGATTTGTCGTAGAAGGGAACTCCCCTCTCTTGTTCGCCGTTCTCTCTGCTGTCTCTTCATTGGGTGCCTTCTACCGTGGTGAGGTGATAGGTCACAGAAGTCCTTGCCAGACACAGGCCTTTCAGCCTTTTACACCCAGCCTCCAGAGCTGTGGAGAGCTCATCTGGCTCTTTAGAAATCACCCTGGCTCAGGTGTTGTGTTACGGCAGCACCGGGCAGGCTGTGACCATATTTATAAGACCCATGTGCATGTCTACTTCATCGTTTTTATATTTCTCTCCCATTCTTGTACCTGACTATCTGAACTCATCTTAAAATTGAAGTTCAAACAGCCATGTGTAGAGAAAAGCCAGACAAGCTGTACTGCCTGGGGATAGGGGTATTCACTGTGCAGATCAGGTCATGGGTAAAGCCATCAGAAAAGCCCTTGCTCCTTGACCCTCAGTAGTTCTCAGTTGTGAGCAGTTATTTTTTATTCTAGTTGAAATCTTTCTACGTCCAATCTCCTCACTTTTCCAGCTATAAAACTAGAATGGTTGCGGGTGGGGACAAAGCATCTACCCACCCATTTGTCTCCTGCTAGTTTGTGACCCTTACTCCTCACACTCCGCTGCTGTCTCTGCCATCCAGCCGGCTTGTCTCACTGTCCCTCCATCACGGCATCTTCCTTGGCAACCTTCACGGTTGAAGCCCAGTTCTCTCCTGTCTTCTCAGTCTGGTCCATCTGAGGCGTGTTAGCATTACACTCAGTTCCCTGCGTGTTCAACCCAAGCCCTGCCATTCATGCTTCAGCTAGGTCTCTGAAATCTCGGCCTGTCTTAAATCACTCCGTTTTCCCCACTGGCTGCTCCTAGGTCCTGCTCAGCTGAGATTCCTCCATTGTACATTTCAGCTATTCTTTGCAACTTACCCAGAGCCTCAAGTCCTCTCTGTCCGTTAACCCAGGTTCAATCCCTCAACTCTACTTTTCAGTTCTTGATTTTATATTTTGGGCCTTCATCAAAGAAAGTCTCATTGTTTTAGAGACCCCCACTCTTGCATAGCGAGGTCACGCTCCCACCCATCAGCCTTTCGCTCCCTTGGACTGTAGACACTCCACAAAGAAGCCATTACTCCCACCTTGAGACCCCAATCTTAATACTACCCTTGCCTTCCACCTCGAAAGTATTTTTAAAGGTATTTTTAAATGTGTGATTCATGCCCCTGTGAGTGTCTTCAGGCTTATGGGTATAGCTGTGGGGAATGTTTTTCTCATTCCACCATAAGATCCAGGGACAAGAACTCAGGTCATTTTGCTGGACCAGCTCTCACCTGCTCTGAGCAGAATGGGTGAAGACTTAGGTTGGAGAAGATGAGAGAACTTCCCCTCAAGGTCGGTCCGCTCATGCTGGGGCAAAGGGAGAAATAAGGAAGGAAAGTGACTTTACTATCATGAGACAGTAGCGAAGGAACACAAGAACGCGGGGACAACAGAACTCTCGGCTGACCCTCCAGCCTTCATCCTAAAACGGCACCAAGCAGCATGGCTCTCTGCAGCTACTGTCACTCTCTGGCTCCATCTTTGGTCCCATTTCAACCTCAGAGGAAATCCAGCCATGTTCCTCTGGCTTACCTCCCATGCCTGTTCTTTGTATCTGTGTGGAGAAGATCAAACCTTGCCTCGCACCGGCTTCTTCCCTTCTGTCGTCCTGCCTGGGACTGGTCCTCATCTGACCTCTTCCCTGGAGAATCTGGAAGGGCTCAGTTCTGCATTCCTGCTTTATCTTTTTGCCCCTAGACTTTCAAAGACTAATTAGAATGAGTTACATTAAATAAAGGACAGCATAACTTTTGTTAATTAATTATAGTAGTTATAAAAAAGATGCAATTAACTTTTTAGCTCTGTACCCAGTAAAATATATAGAAAACAAAAATTAATTAAGTCCCTTCACACCATTCTCTTCCCAGGCCTATGGCAGGAACCATCTCCTTGCTGGAGAGGTTTTCATTCCTTCATTTTGATTTATATTTAATACATGTTTACTCAAAAATACAATTATATATGAATTAACATATGTAAATATTAGACTATGTTCTCACATTTATGTCTTCTGCAAATTACTCTGACATGATACTTGTCCATGTTGGTACATATAGTTTATTCTTGAGCTGTATTCTATTGCATCTGTATCTATGTATTCCCACATAAGAGTCAGACACACCCATATATGTGAGATGTGTCTACAACCCACTATCTTGATGTTAAAAAAATTAGATAATGTAAGAAAATGTTGACACTATTTTCCTGTGTGTATTCTGGCATCTGGCGTGTGCAGGAAATGCCCCTGTGTGGGGACTTGGGGTCAAATTGCTAGGTTGCTTGAATGGATGAGCAGAACAGCTGTCGTTGGTTCTTATTCGACAGAACAGCCCTGGGCAAATGTAGTGTGTCTGTGGGTGTGAGAGTAGAAACAAAGACACTAACTCAGCATGACCAAGGTAGAACACATCTCATCTCATCCCGAGCATAGCCACCATCCACAGCCACCACACCTAGGCAGGAAAGCTGCGGAAAGCCAAAGGTTTGGATTTTCCATTCATGACATTCTTTACCATTTGAAAAATCTGCTTGTGTGTCACTTTGCATTTCCAAAATGCCTTTGCTCATCTCACTGTCTTGCTTTTCTTGTTAACCAAACCAGCACAAGCTTGGGCAGATGACCCCAGAAAGCCATGTGATGCTGGGGCTGGGCCCAAGTCCGACTGAGTTAGCCGGCCATGACAGCCTGTACTTTCCCTTCTCTCCCCTGAGCCGTGTTTTTCTCTGCTAAAGTCTGAACGCTAACAACTGTGCCACGACTCTGAAGCCAAAACCACAATTGCAGGGCTCCTGTTTAGACCACTGCCTGGTGTCGCCAGTTGAGAGAAGATGTGGTTAGCATCTGACTGTTAGCATTTCTAGTGTTTCAAATTAAAGTAGCTGCCACGTTTCTTCTCTAGCAAAAATTAATTTGGGATTGCCACAGGAGTTAAATGACATCCATCCAGATATTTCTACCAATACCGCCAATTAAGCGTCCGCACCCTCAAAGACTCATGGGACAGTGATTTGCTAACATTCAGTCCTTACTGTATTTCAGTGTTCTGACTAACTATGAAGGAAACTTTCGCATTTGTCAGGTTGTTTGAAACGTGGTGTCTTTAGCTGTCATTAGTGTTTGACTTGTGACATTCTCACTAAAGCAGAAAAGTCAAACACACCGAGATGCCTGGGTGTTTTTCTAAGGGACAATTGAGAGATTTTGCTTGCTTGCTTTCTTCCTATCAATAATTATTAATGCTGATAAGAATGTCCCAGAAGACATGCTGGTGTGTTCATAGACAAAGTTCAGAGGGAGGCATTCTCTTCTAGAATCTTCTCTAGAGTGGATAACAAAGTGGCTTCTTCTCCAATCATATGTAAAAATGTTAGAAGTGGCCAGACATCCTTGTGCATCCTGTAGTCCCAGCTCTGCAGAGGTTCACATGGGAGGAGAGCAAGTGTGAGGGCTGGCTGGGCCATGTAGCGCTGAGACTCTGGCCCTGGGGGAATATGTATATATGTCCTTAGAGTCTGGCGTGATGCTCAGATGCCTCCAGTCTGTGCTGGGAGACCCACGATCTCTTGCACAACTCAAGCCATGTGCTGACTTTGAAATGACAGACCTATGGCTTACATGCTAAGTCTCTGATAACAAACAATAATAGATTCAATTTGCCCAAATTAAGTAGTAAAGACGTGTGTCCATGTTTTAAGAGATAAGGTCAGGCATTGAGAAAACATTCCTGGTAAAGGTTTCTAAGAAGTCACTTTGCTCTTGTTTCTTAGTTGATTATCTGAGACACAATCTCTATACCAATTGCTAATCACAAAACCAGATCGAAATCTGATTCATTTACATAGAACCTTGTGATGGTTTGATGAGAACTGTCCCCACAGGCTAGGGTATTTGAACATTTGGTTCCCAGTTAGTGGCGGCCGGGAGGTTCTGGAACATTTGGAAGGTAGATTCTTGCAAGGGGAAGTGTGTCACTGGTGACAGGCTTTGAGGCCTTACACCTCTCTCGCTTCCTACTTTTATTCCTGTTATTTCTGTGTTTATGGAAATGTGATCCCCTAGCTTCCTGCAGCTAGGCCACGCCTTCCCTGTCAAGACTGACATCATCTCTCTGGAGCCTTAAGGCACAATGAACCCTGACCTCCTGGGGTCACTCTTGTTCCCATTGTTTTATCAGAGTAACCAAAAGTAACTGTACCAGTTACTTTCATCAAAGCTCCTTGTCTTCTTACTGTGGCATGAAACTTAGATATACTTTTTCAAAACATTCTCATAGGAATTTATTGTCTGTTTTACGATGTACTATAGTGTACACAAAGATGCATGCAATACTTCATCAGTTTTATTATTGATTACATGTTGGAGTGCCAATATTTATGATGAACTGGGTTAAGCAGAATGCATAATTAGAGTAAATTTTGATTTTATTCTCTTGTATATAGAAGTTTATTTATTGCCATCTTTTTTGTATATATTTATGGGATATAGAATAGTAGTTTTGTACATGTAGATAATGTATAATGATCCAATTAGGACCCTTAGTCATTCCTTATACATTTTTTCACCTGTAACAATTATACATATTATGAGGTTCATTAGCTGTGGTTATTGGTAAATGACTTCCATTCTTACAGAATCATGTGTTATTCATAAAACACAGAGACGGCGTAGAGAAGTACCTCAGCACAATGAGATCAAACACACATGTGGGCGCTAACGACACGCCAGCATCAATTGTTCCATCGCTTGTCTGGTTTGTGAAAGAAGAGCTATGAAAGCCATCCACATTTACATAGACCTTCAGATGATAGAATTTTCTTCAAAGTTGTACCAATAGCATTAACTAATATATATTGTTTGTAAGGTCTTGGAATTATATGACTGTCATATAAGAGAGAGATGAATAGGGCCAAAAATGTTGGATAAATAACACTATTTCACCAGAAGACAGACCATGGAGAATTAAATCAGGAGGCCGTAAACGAATCAGGGGAGGCAGCACTTCTGGATTAGAAAATATTAAGGAAGATGTATCCTTGGAGAAACTAATCATCATTTTAAAGACATAGCAGATTTGAGAAGGCTAACAAGTTTGAAAAGGAAGATTCATGTACCTAAATGGATCACTTAGTGACACCCTGAGCCTGTGGCCAGCTGTGTTCACATGGAGACCCTTCTCAATTAGAACTCCGTGTGTGTGTGTGTGTGTGTGTGTGTGTGTGTGTGTGTGTGTGTGTGTAAAGGCACACATGAGTGCAAGCATATGTGAAAGCCAGAGGTCACGCTCAGGTATTGCTCCAGGCATTGGCCAATCCATCTTGCTTTTTGACACAGCTATCTCACTGGGACCTGAGGCACCCTGCCCTGTTAGGTGAGGCTCACCAACCAGGGCATCTTAAAGATCTGCCTGTCTCCCTCAATGCTGAGGTTACAAGGATATGCTACCACACCTACCGGCTTTTTACATTGTACTTGCCTGTAAATACCTTACCAATGAACCCATCGCCCCAACTCTGATAGATTCCTCTGGATATAAAGTGTATTGGGGAAGCATAAACTGTGGCTCCGTGTATAGGACTCTTTCATTTGCACGGAAATGTCTCAGCTATGTCTTGGGGAGAAATGGTCTTTTGAAGTGGTCTTGAAACAAATTCTTTCATTTAAGAAAATGCCACAAAGCCCTTAGATATACAGAGGTCCGACACCAATGTCCTGGCCACTTCCTAACTCAGAGAATTGCATTGTGACTATCGATGTCCCCTTCTTGTGGCTTTTTTTTCAAAAGATAAATGACTCCGGTTGGAATCTAATTTCCTCTTAGAATTAATGTTGCAAAATTAATGGGCCACCTGATCACGTTTCAAAGGGT
Source organism: Microtus ochrogaster (assembly GCF_000317375.1). Taxonomy (NCBI): domain Eukaryota; kingdom Metazoa; phylum Chordata; class Mammalia; order Rodentia; family Cricetidae; genus Microtus; species Microtus ochrogaster. The sequence goes on from NC_022010.1 coordinate 71,215,327, forward strand.
AAATAAATGACCATCCTTGGTATGGGTCAGGGTCAGCGGTGACTCCTGCCTGATTCACAATGAATGAGCACAAGCCAGTGGACCTGTGGCCCAGAAGCCATGAGCCGTCCTGAGGGCTCAGCAGGAGTAGCTGGCGAAGTTGCTTTTCTTCCTCCTAATCTGCTCAACAGTTGCAGTTCCAGGAATCATTAGAGCTGAGGTTGCTACGGGAAGGCAATGTGTGGCTTCGTGAACCCCCTAGCATCCTTGGTACATAAGAACCCCAGTGTAAGTTTCTTTAGGGCACTGGCCAGTTTTTCCAGACCTAGGGCAGTGTGTGTAATGAAGAAGGGGCTCTGTATTTGTGGCTAAAAAGAAAGGATGGGATGGAGAGATGCAAGAAAGAGGTTGAAGAATAAAGGAGAGGAGGAAGGGGGAGAGAAGAGGGGGATGGGAAGAGAATAAGAGAAATGCAGAGAGAAAAGGAAAAGGGTCAGGAGTTCCCCCAGAAGAGCTCATGACACCAAAGCTAGGAGAGAGTTTGCAAATTCTAGCATATTTGAGGGTTCCTGTTCCCATTCTTTAGGCTATACAATAGTGAGGGAATTTACTCATGATCTTCTAGCAGTCAGAGTGAGATCCAGAGGTTACAAGGACATGCTTATAACCCCCAGGATCCAGGATTCATATTGTTACAAGGTTCCTGTTGTTTCCTGCAAAGACCACGGGAACCATGAGTGAAATTCAGACCTGCCGACCTCCCCATACAACAGATGTCCTACCTTTGAATTTGACACTCCATCTGGGACAGAACTTGGGGAAGGTGGGAAGAGCAGACTGCTGTAGGAATTTCAACACTGACAATGACAAAACCCCCGAGCTGGGCCCATTCCTTCTTTCCTATAGAGGTTCTGTTGTTTGTTGTGCTTCTGAACTGTGGCCCATACATGTTCTAGGCTTGAGGCTATATTCAGAACGGGTTCAGTCTGTCTTACCTTTCTAACACAACCACATCTAATACTCCAGGCGATCCCACGATAGTCAGTCAGACCAGGTTCCGACCCTGGGACAGACAGAGGGAAACCAGGGTCTCATGACACCTTGGCTGGTTCAAACTCACTGTATCCCAGCATGGCTTTGAACTTTTCCCCCTCCTGTCTCTACTCTCCAAGTGCTGGGATTACAGGTCTGTGCCAACAAACAAGTTTTATAGCAGGCTGGGTGTTGCATGCTGGGTGAGGAATCTGCCAACTGAACGGCATCCTCCGCACGTCCTCCTTGAGGTCCTGTGGATCTTCTGATCATGGGAGCTATTCAACCCCGCGTCTCAGTTTCTTCCCTTGTAAAGTCAGGTACAAGTGTATGACGGGATGTTCTGCAATTGGACCTGTTTTACAGACTGGACTAATGTGCGGATTGACATGTAATGCTTTGGTCACTAATTATAAACCATTTTTATAGTCTTATATGTTTAATTTCTTAAATATTCTACATAGCTATTTTACATTTATGCAGTTCTTAAACCATATACTTCTTTGCAGCTTTATCACAGAAGCTATGGAATATGATGACTCATTGGGCTGTATAAAAATATACTGAGCTTAACTCAGGCCACATCTAGAGCTGGAGGGCTGCAGCTGGAGAAGTCTGGCTGTCTGTTAGCCTTCATCCCAAGCCTCAGGCTGTCCACAAAGGACTGCTCAAGCAGCTTGACAAACCTTGAATACCTCCCAGACCCCATTCTCGTGGAAGACTGTGATGTAGGACCCCGCATCTGCTTTTGGAAGCAGAGCACCACATGGAACACTCTGGGGTTCAGGCTTAGAGGCACTGCTTCCTGTCCCATGGTAGTGTCTAGAGCTCAGCCAGACTCGTCAAACCATGCCCCCTTCAGCCTTCTGAGAACAAGCAGATGAAGCATCAGGGCCCAAGTCTGAGTTCTGAATCCCCACGGCAGTGCTACAGGCTGCAGGTCTGGACAGCTCTCCTTGGTAGACCTGAAAAGTGTGCTGTGTGGGCAAGTTCAGAAGGCTGTGGAGTCCACCAGCAGGGTGGGAAGGCAAGCCCTCAGGACTCGCTCCTTCCACCCTCACTACCATGTCCATGCTAGTGGACACCATGCATGTGCTTTAAGTTCCGTGGCCCACCACCCAAGTTCTCCCCATATTTGTTGTGGGGAGAAATGAGACCACGTTTACATGTGGTCAAGGCTGGCACATGAGCAAACACCAGCACTCCTGTCCTCACGGTCAGGACAACGGCTGGCAGAGGCGTTTCCTGGAAACAGCAAGGCCTGATTTCCTCCGCTAGGAAAGGCTGTCTTCGCCCAAAGCCTCTGTGGCACTTTGCATATGACATTCCTCGTGACCTTTAGCTTTTCTTCATGAGATAGCACAAAAGAGTCACCGACCTTGGGAGGCAGGACACACTGATGTTCTCTTATACAGCCGTCATGCAATAACCACCATCTATGGATAAATTAGTGGCAATCTAAAGATGCCATTAAAATACGTAAACTGTCTCAGAACCAAACTTGAACAGAAGCACAGAGGTCACACTTGCAGAGGTCACACGTGCTGCTAAATGTCACACGGGGGCACAACCCCCGAACAGACCTCGACACAGAGAGCAAAATGTCTGCTCAGCACCAGTCCCGTTTCTGCAATGGTGTAATCAGGGGTGTGACCATTCCCTTCGAAGCCACTCCCAGGCATATCATATGGCTCGGGGACAGGCATGGTACCCAAACAGTGACAAGTTTATTCCAAACACATGCATGCAGCTGAGCCCGTAGGCAGCATTATGGAACCAGGGCGTCCAGAATGAACTGTGCCGTGGAACGTACTGTTTATTAAGGGACAAGTCATAAAAAGTGCTAATTGAAGCTGACATGCATATTATCCTGTACATGGCAACAGTTGTTTATGACTTAGAACAGAGGTCAGCGAGCTTCCTCTGCAAGGGCCAGATAGTAAATATTTTATTCTCTGTGGCCATCTGGCCTCTGTCACAACCACTCAACTCTGTCACCATGGTATAAAAGAAAGCCGACAGGGATAATACATAAATGAATAAGAGTTGTTCTAATAAAACTTTATTTATGAAAACAGACAGCTGCCTGGATTTAACCCACAGGCTGTGCTTTGCCAAACCATGAAATTCTTTATAGGAATATTTTATTACTGATGCTGTTTAGAATTGCTGAAACTTATTGGATATTTTGTTTATAAACTCTCTATGGAAAAGGTACGCCAATTCTAAAAGTGAGGTCTCTCCCCACTGCCAGCCCTTCCACGGCTCCCCATCATTTTCATCTGACTCTTGAACACACACACAATGCCCAGTTAATCCTGGTGGCCCAGGGACCTAACAGCAGGCCTGTATACTAAGTATGTTCAATACATATGCTTAAAGTAAATTTACCCAGCTAAAGTTAAATTTCGAGCAAGGCTTATGTTAACCAGCTATATAGTTCATTCCATGTAGATCCCACAGACTAATAAAAATAAATAATTTTATATAGAGTAGGTAAGCCTGGTTATAATTACGTCCCCCATCCAACCACCTCTTTATATACTACAAAACAATGTGCTATAAGCCGTAAAATAAAGAAGTCACTTCTTTATATAGTGAGGTAGTTTTATTTCAACAAAAAATTGAAATTGTCCATTCTGCCTCTTTTTTTTTTGGCATCCATCTTATCTTTTACTAGACTGGTCAACACTTCCTACCCCACTTGGGTCTTGCTTCTCCCTCAGACTTTGGGACTTCAGCATTCCCCCTGGGCTGGGCTCTGCCCGGGCAGATCTCCCATGGAGCAGTTCTCTGGCGTCAGCATTGTGCTCTTCCCTGTCTGTGACCCCTGCCAACTGTCCAGAAGCCACTGGCCGCACCCCTAGGAGAGCAGGTGCAGTGGTATGATCCTCGCCTTGCCCTCCACCGTCTCCACCCTGAGGTGCCAAGGCTTCCGACGTGAGTTTCAGCTAACTGTTGACATTGGCTTGCCTTGTATGGTGTCAGGACACCTGCCCCTTGTCCAGTCTCATTTGCTGAGGCCTGTGAGTTTCTTGGCGTTAATATATGCCCCTCAGCCATCAATGCTTTTTGTATTGTGCACGTATACATCCTTACATTTGTCTTTTGGGACCTATGAGTGTTACAGAAGTTGTTAGGGTCAGAACCTGGGCCCTGGCAACCCACACAAACTAAACTCAGACATATATGATCAGTGGACCAACAACACAGACAAGTTTGAGAAGCAGAAATAGGACAGTTATTCAGTATGGACACATCAGGAAGGGGGACAGTGAGATCCAGTGACCCCTCAAGTCCACCGTCAGGGTCTTAACAGGAGGTTTACACAGAAAACAAGGGTAATGTGTTGAATTAAGCAGACCCAGCCATGGCATGGCCACGCCCTTCTCTGACCCAGCTTTGTCTGGGCTCCAGTCCTACCTGAGAGGGGTTCTGATATGGACCCGTGAAATCTTGCTGGAGACACATTCCTTCTCTAGCTGGAGTCAGGCTTCAGCCAGTCTTTTCTTTCCCCCTCAATGTGGGATTCCTGGGTGACGTGGGAGTGTCATATAGCAATCTGTTGATTTCATTGGTTAAGTAATAAACAAACTGCTTGGGCTCATAGCTTAGAACATAGGTGGGTGGAGTA
>NC_022010.1:71220906-71228107 GCF_000317375.1 Microtus ochrogaster
CAGAGATCCGCCTGCCTCTGCCTCCCGAGTGCTGGGATTAAAGGCGTGCGCCACCACCGCCCGGCTTTTGCTGGGGTTTTGACTGTTAGATCCTTGTGGATTGCTGATGAATCTGCCATGCGTGGTGACCTGTGTGACAGGCTGTCCCGACCACCCTGCACCACTGCAGTTCTCACAGGTAGTTCTCCTGTTGTCTGTCTCTCTTCTGGAGCAGCCCCCTGGTAGTGAAGCATGAAGTCACCAGTTCCCAAGGTCTGGCATGGCTGACACCCACCTCTCACCCCCCATTCTGAGGCAGAAAAACATTCTTGGTTTTTTGTCGGGAAGATCCCAGCCATGAGCAGTGTAGTCCAGGGACTGGAGTGACGCTATACCTTTCCCCTGGTCCCTGGTTAAGGGGAAGAGTGAGCTATCAAAGAGAACAACCTTATGGGCAGGAAATGCATGGAAGCTCTCTCAGACATCAAAGGGAACCCTGCCAAACTGTCAGTCAGCATTCCATTGCTGTGATACAAAACCCAAGATGTTTGTCTCCAAGGAGGAAAAGTACTTTTGGCTCATGGTTTCTGAAGGTTCAGCCCATGGCCACTGACTCATCACTTTAAGCCAGAGAAGAGGAAAAACATCATGGCAGAATAAAGTGGCTTACCTTATTCTGGTCAGGAAGCAAAGAGATGTAAAGGCTGATGTCCCAGCATCCCCTGAAGGGCACACTCCTAATGACCTAATTTCTTCCCTCCTGGACCCACCTTCTATATGACTCCAGAGGCTGGGGTGCAAGCCTTTAGCTGTAATACAGACCCTCAGGTAGACTACCTTCCTGGGAGGACCCACTTTGTGCTGAGTCTCAGCCAACGGAGACTCATGGCCAGATGTGGTCAGGTGGAGGAAGCATCCAGTGCTAAGAGTTTCCCATTTTAAAGCAACTTTCTCCAGCGCCTGGCTATGGGACATACTCCATGAGTGATTTTTACCAGAAGTTTGAGTTCCCATGTTCTTGGTTTCCCAAGCTTTCTTTCTGAGTCTTTATAGCATTCCAGGAAGTCAACAGGGAGATGTGGAGAAAGTGGGTGCTGAGTCCTGACCCTAAGCCCTGAGCTGGAGTGAGCAGCTCCCAGATACATGCCAGCCTTTCTTGACCCTGTCTGTCATTCTCCCTGCAGCTCAGCACGGCTAAAACACAATCCCTGGGGTCAGAGCCCTGTTTCCAAAAGAAGTAGTTTCCTATGGCCGCTGGACGGCTCCTCTCTGCTCAGCACCTTTTACCCAGTTCACTCTGGGAAAAGAAAGTTCTAGGGACAGCAAAAGCCACCACCCACACTACCCAGGAGCTGGGCAAGGACAGAGCTGGGTAAGAATTAATTTTCCCTCTTAAATAGGAAACTCAGAGAAGCAGGTGGGACCAGAACTTTTTCCCTAACCTGGTGCCACTGCAGCACAGACCCAGAAAAGAAACCAATAGAGAAGAGGCAGGCGAAAACTCAGCACAGAATGACCCCATATGGCTGTGCAAAAACCCATCCTTCCATCCTCCAATCTCAGATGGGCAAACAGCCCAAGCAGGCACTGTGGGACTACATAGCACTACTAGATTGAATTCCATCTGCCTGTTCCCCATTCATGCCCTTTAGGTGCTCCTGTAGATATCCAAGCACAGACCACTCCAATCAGAGGGCAACACAGGGCACGGATTCCCGTGCCTGGAGCCCTGAAAGGTCTCCTTTCTGCCCTCTTGAGCCATGCAGTCTTTATCACAGGGTTCCTCTTTGAAGTCTGCTTTTCTCTTCCCTGAAATGGAATATAACGCCTTTCTCCATGCTCTACAGCCCCTGAGACCACACACCGGAGATGTGTGGCTCTGCCCAGCAGGAGCAGCCCTTCATCCGTGCTGGCTAACACCTTCTTGAAAATTTACTGGCATTTTGAATCATTGCTAAAAAGAAACACTTTCTTTTTTTCCTCCTTTTATCCCTCCTCCCAAGATCTGATGATCATTCAGGATGTAGAGGGCTTCTTTCTCAACAATTACATGTGCAACTCTTACACATGACTTTTGAAAGGTGTCTGTATGTGCATTTTCATATATAGACACAATATGTAGCCTAAAATATAAAATTCCAGTATGTGAAACATTCTGGAATTTGTTTTTTGGTGGATTTTGTTGTTGTTGGTTGGTTGGTTGGTTGGTTGGTTGGTTGGTTGGTTGATTAGTGGGTTGTTGGGTCGGTGGGTCAGTTGTTTGTTTGTTTAGTTGGTTGATGGGCTGGTGGGTCAGTGGGTTGGTGGGTTGGTCGGTTAGTGGGTTGGTTAGCCAGTGGTCAGTTGTTTGATTGGTTTGTGGGTGGGTGGGCTGGTGGGTCAGTGGTTCGGTGGGTTGGGTTAGTGGGTCAGTGGGTCAGTTTTCGTTTTTGTTTGGTTGGTGGATTGGTGTTTCAGTGGGTTGGTGGGTTGGTCGCTGGGGTGGTGGGTCGGCGGGTCAGTGGGTCAGTGGGTTAGTGGGTTGGTGGGTTGGTTGCTGGGCTTGTGGGTCAGTGGGTTGGTGGGTTGATAGATCGGTGGGTCGGTGGATGGGTGGGTCAGGGGGTCGGTGGCTTGGTCTGTTGGATGATGTTTGCTGCAGTCCCTGGGACAGGACCTGGTAAGAACTCTACCCCTGACAGATATCCCCAGCCCTGAGCCCTTCCACTTTGTTTACACGTGGCAGAGATGTTTCATGATACACTTTTCTTCCTTGTCTCATTAATTAAGTACTGCACTACAAACCGGAGCCCATGCTGCCGTAGGCAACACTAAAATATGCACCATCAGTGGACCTCTCTGAGCGCCTGAGTCCCTGAAAGATGGGTAAATTTAAGATTTTATGAAAAAATACCCTACATTTTACCTTCTAAGATGACTCCTTTTTGTAGACCACGGCATGGAGTGGAGAGAACAATTCCCAGGAGTGGAGTGGGCGTCATTATTTATGATTGACAGTTGTCACACAGAGAAACAACCTTGGAAAGTGATTGCTTACAGGTTCTGGACAAATAATTGTCTCTGCTGCTGTGGCCCTGTGAGCACTGAGTCAGACACCGCCTTGATGGTAGTGAGCCGCCCACTCCTAACAGGACTCTTGTCTCTGCTGCTGTGGCCCTGTGAGCACTGAGTCAGACACCACCTTGATGGTAGTGAGCCGCTTACTCCTAACAGGACTCTCTCATGTTGGCTGGAGAAAACAGGAATGTGACTTTCATGGTTCAAAACATGCATGTTCCTTCCAAGAACAGTCACATCTGAGTAAGGAGGCCAGAATTTCCCTAATAAATTCACCGGTTAATTCTTTCAGTTCCTGTCTCCCATAGGCTGGCAGGGGAGGACAAAAGGATTCAGGGCTCCTGAGTTCCAGTCTCCTGCTAATTTAAAATCTCTGTCTCCCCAGTAGCTCCTCCATTAGGGGTGGGGGCTCATAAACCCATCCACCCATTCTAAAATGCCCACTGTCTTAATCTTATGCAGCAACCTCCTTTCTTGTTTGTTTGTGTTTTTTTTTAAAGACGCTATCAAGTGTGATTTGTGCTGTTTTTATGTTTCTGGGTGGTGAGTCATCCTCCAGAGCATGGTGGACCTAGCAGGGACCACAGCCTGAGTGAAAACTGACTCCCACCCACAGAGGCAATCAACAGCTGTGGTTGCTGCATAAGGGAAGTGAGGGGGGAGAGGGAGTCTTGAAAGAGTTGAGGGAGGAGGACGAAGTGGATCTGATCCAAATGTATCCTATGGAATGCTCATTCACAGAGTAAGAGAGATGCTGCCGCCCCGCCCCGCCCCGCCCCGCCCCCGTGTGTGTGCATGTGCGTATGTGTGAATAGGTGTGCGTAGGCTATGGTGTGTGTATTGTAGAGGTCAGAGGACAGTCTCAGATGGTCTCCCTTCCCTGTAGCCTTCTTTGAGATGGCTCTTCATTCTTGGGTGCACTGACATAGGCCATGTGGCTCTCATACATGTATGGCCTGGTACCATATTTGATACTCTAAAAACTTCATGGGCATGAATGTATGGTGCAATTTTTTTTCATATAAATGATGCCTTATGTGTGCATGGATTTATACATTTTCTGATCTGAGTTTTTAAATTAATTGTTGTTTGAGAATCACATGCCTATACATGCTTTATAGCATTCCAATTGCCCTCAACTCTCCCTCTCCTGTGCTTCCCTCTGACTCCTGTCCCGTATCATCTTGTAGTCCCCCCCCCCCCGTATTTTGCCTTTTTATTTTGTTTGTGTCCTTCTGAATTTTATTAGGTCAGTCTGTTTGACCATGGGAATCAGACAACCTAGTGGAGCCTGGTGGTCTCACGCAGCTTAAGACATTGGCTCTCCCTCTCCCAGAATTCATCAGTAGCCAGCGGTTCCTCCATAGGTACTATGAGCTCCTGCCCGACCGTGACTGACAGTTGAGAGGGCCTTGCTTGTGCAGAGCTAGTGTAATTGGTGACAGGGTCTGTGTACACCAGGACGCTGACTGTGTAACGATTTCGATGCCCTTGTCCCTGTGTGACCTCTTGCTCTCTTCTTTCCTCTTCATTGTTCTCTGCCCTTAGGTGGAGTAGCGTAATTGATTTGTTTGGGATGAGTCCCTATCCATCACTTGTTCTCAGCATCTTCATGACAACGAGTCTCTGCATTCACTTCTGCTCACTGTAAAGAGGTTTTTCTGATTAGAGTTGGATCATGGTCCTTGGCCCAGGAATTAGACAGAGATATTTAGAAAGCAATTTGAAATTACATCTGTGTGATGTAGATTTAATTGTCAACATGACACAACCTAGACTCGTCTAGGAAGAGAGACTCAGTGAGGGACAGTAAGGTCAGGCTGTGCCGTGGCTGTGTCTACAGAGGGCTGTCACCATGGTGGGCAGCACCCTTCCCTGATTTGGGGTCCTGGTGAGAGTGAGCACAGAAGCGGGCCTACGTGTATTCACTTTCCTCTGCTTGACTGTGGATGGTGTGACTAGGCATTCTGCACCATTGTCACCTTGATTTCCCTGTTGTGATGGATGGCAATCTGGAATTGTGACTGAAATAAACCCTTTCTCCTCTAAGTGGCTTTTAATTGGGGTGCTTTACCACAGCAGTCGAGTTGAAATCACTGTGCTAACTCCAGTTCTCTCTGTTGTGTGCTGTCAATGATGTTTGTGGTTCAAGACATGCCTGCTCAGCGTGGCCTGTTGTCACCCTCCTTACTACGCTAGTGATGGACTCTTCTCCTTCTAGAACCATATGACGAAATAAAGCTTTCTTTAAGCTACCTTGACTGTGGTGTTTTGTCCCAGGAACAGACACAAAACTACTACAGATAGCCCAGAAGGAGATCATAAGCAGCATAGCTGAGTTTGCTTCCCTGGGAGCAGGCAAGCAGTGCCTGGACTTCAGTGCATGTGTCGTATGAATTTCCTCCTGATACATGCCCCAGATGAGATGTATTTTCAACATTTGAAACTTCTTTCTATGCTTTTCTGACGAATGAATGAACCCATAGGTGCAGCTTCCGCCTTGAGTTGTCTGTGGTACCCATGTGCTTTCTCCTCTCATCAATCTTCCATCTATGTCCCACCTTCTTCTGGGACCGTTTCCTCCCCTGGGCGTGTGCTCGAGAGAGGTCGATTAGTGGGGGTCTGGTGGGAAAAGCTTCTCTCAATGTTGTTCATCTGTTGTTCACTTTGCTGAAAGGCATTTCCACTGGGCAGCCTGCGCTAGTTAAGGCTTATTTACTTCCAGCTTCTGTGATAGGATTGTCCTGCCTTTGAACTCCCACAGCTACCCTGTGGGGAAATCAGATGCTTCCCTAATTGTGGCTCTTTGGAGGCCATTTGTCTTTTCTCTCTGTCTTTCAGGTTCTCAGATGTTTTAGCTTGAGATTCACTCAAGAGCCCAAGTCTGAAGATGGGTAGTCTTGTCAATTGAAGAGAAGTTTCTGTGTGTCGGCTTTCACCACTGTCTCTTTCCACAGTCGGACTGAACACGCACACACTGTGGTTTTCCAATCCTGTTCCTCCCTCCCCTCCACCACTTTCCTCCTACCCGTCTACACTCGGCCTCTTTCTATCATTTCATCAGCTCTTTCTCGGCCACATCTAATCTGTCCTTCATCTCTGGCCCGAGTTTGGAATATTATCACAGATTTATTCACAGGGGTAGGCTTGCTTCTTTTCTGATTTATCTGTTTGTATAGCTTCTTTTACTTAGGTTTTCAAGTCAACTTTTTTTTTTGAAACCTGCAAGTGCGTCTCTGTTATGCTTTGTCCAGCATCTGCTGGTTGCATCTGCTGGGTGTGGTCTCTGCAGGCTCTCACTCACAATCCCTTGTTTACTTATCTGTTCTGGGATTCTTTTCCCTTCGCTTTACACTTAGACATTTTGGAACTTTCTTTGAAGCCTGAGGCCCTTTCTTTGAAGCGTGTGCCTCTCTCAAAAGCATTCCCTTTGAAGGTGCTTTCGCCTTGAGAAGATCTGCATTTACTCCTGCCAAATACCTGGGGCCACTGCCAATCTGGCCTCAGAATGTCAAATTCTCCGCTTGATGCTCTGCAGCCCACATTTGTGCTGGGACCTGGAGCTCAAACCTGTGTGGAGGATGAAATAAATTCTCTGAATTCTCAGAGAGTATTTCTTTCTCCTCTTCCCACAATCAGAATTGATACAGGATAAGTTCCCTAGACACATGCAGGTATATATTTAGTTGACCCTTTCACTAATGTTGCCGGTCTTTGAAGACTTCGGTGTGATATGAGGTCATCTAGCCATCAGCTGACCATCAGACCAAACTCAAAGTTCTGGTCCCTGAAGCCGTCGGACCGCCTACAGCTGCAGACAGCTCTGGCAGTCACCTATCTGGACTGTGTTCATGCCTAGCTTGTGTTTATTTATATTCTTTGTGACCTGACTTTTCCCTAAGCCAGAATCCTAAAAGCATTCTATTCTTTATAGAGAACATTTGCTTGCTTTGAAAAGAGAAAGTTTTAGACTAGCCTGGGGGCAAGATGCTCGTAGGCCCTCACAGCTGATGCCATCAGATCGTCCATGGAAGTAACATGCTTTGTGTGAGCGGAGTGGGCAGACACAGAAGGGAAAGAAGACAGCTAACGGTTATGGGACCCTGCCACGGCACAGCCACGAGTGTCATGCTCACCCATGCTAACGGTTATGGGACCCTGCCAC
>NC_022010.1:71228317-71228822 GCF_000317375.1 Microtus ochrogaster
CCACTACTGTGAAGCAGATATGTTTGGACCCCCAAAGTGAAGAGCTAATCCGCTACATGGAGATGACGCTGCCGTCCACATCCACTCCCCCTTGGTGGATCAGATCTTTATTCGTGACCCTCTATTTCCCATGGGAACAGTTTTTTTCTGTAAAACTCAGTGTCTCCTTAACAGCAGAAGACAGAGAGTCCTGTCTCCTTACTCTGTGACAGACATCCTGGAGACATTCTAAAGGTCTAGACAATATTTGGGAGGTTTACTGCCAGTTTCTACCTATTTATCTTTTATCTATCTTTTACCTAATTTTCTCCTCTTCATGCCTTTCTTTTATCTGTCTGTCTATCTGTCTATCATCTATCTATCTAATCTATATGTTTATCTATCATCTATCTGTCTATCTGTCTATCTATCATCCATCTGTCTGTCTGTCTGTCTGTCTGCCTATCTATTTCCTATCTTCTATCCTCTTTCTTTCATCTAACTATCCTCTATCATCTATCTGTCT
>NC_022010.1:71229741-71240086 GCF_000317375.1 Microtus ochrogaster
CAGTCTTGTAAATCTATAGGGTTTAGTGAAGGGTTATTTTCCTGTAAGAGGGAGTCTCTCTCTCTCTCTCTCTCTCTCTCTCTCTCTCTCTCTCTGTGTGTGTGTGTGTGTGTGTCTGTCTGTCTGTCTGTCTTAATAGTCTGTTCTTATGAATTCATTTAAGAAAGACACAGTTTTGTTTCCCTTTAGGTGCTAGAGTCACATGATACCCTTCTGTAGGTTAACTTCCATGATTGGCCTTGAGAAAGTCTGTTTCCATCCCTGCTAGGTCATCTTTAGAAAGTTTAACCTTGAACACAGCAGCTCACCCAGGCCCTTGCTTGCTTCCCAACCCTAAAGAGAGACAAAATGTCAAGAGTGGGTCTTTTTGCTCTCCCTGCCCGCAATCGAAGCCTCGACCTCTCTTTTTGATGTGGGGGCCGGATCTTTATAAACACAGTTTCTCACCAGTTTGCATACACGGTCCTGCGTACGTGAAGAAGGCAGAGGCAGGTTCACTGTCTTGAGAGAAATCTCTTGAAGCCTGAGCCTCCTTCCATCCAGCTCATGTGAGCTGCAGAGCAGGCTGGAAGGGCAGGTGCTGGCCTCAGCACGCTGAGGTTTTGCCGCTGTGCCACCGTGTCTGAGGCTGTGCCCTAACGCATACAATGCCAGAAGGAGTTCTTCCTCTGGCTGGGTGGCTCATTAAAGAATTTTGTTTAAAAATGAATGCAGTTTGATTTAACCTCCTCTGACAAAATTTGGCTACAACTGGAGCCTCCAGAGCCAATGGATTGAATATCTGTCAATACAAAAAGCATTCTCCAAGGGTTGTTTCGGTAAAACAATTTTTTAAAAAATATGTTATGTGTGTCTATACTGCATGTGTGCAGTGCCAGAAAGGCCAGAAGAGGGCACTGGATCCCTTGGGACTAGAGTGACAGCTGGTTGTAAGCCACCATGTGGGTGCTGGGAATCGAAGCAGCCTTGGCAGTAAATGCTCTGGAAATACCAGGGAAGGGAGTTACGGGCAGGTCAGATGACCAAGGGCAGTAGCAGCGGAAGTACACCAGGGTGGAGGAGCCAAAGGATATCTTACTAGTGAGAGCTCTGACCATCAGGAAGTATGTGGCCAGATACAAACTGCTAAATGTGGCCCTGGGCTGGGGAGACGGCCCGGCTGATAGAGCCCTTTCCTTGCCTCCACCTTCAGGATGTGAGCTGGAGCCCTGGCACCCACATGGGGGAAGGAGAGAATGGATGCCCATTCAGGGCAGCTCTATGGCACCATCAGAAATGAATGCATCAATGGGCTCTCATAAATAAATAAATGATAAATAAAGTTTTCCAATTTTAAAATTGCTAAAAGTGTACTGTAGTTTTAATTATGGAACCAATAACTGTTAATAACTCAGACTCATTGTGATGAAGTTGGATTTTCTTTTCCTGAGGAAGAATGAACCGGTTGTTACAGATCACTGTAATCGCCAGATGGAATGGAGACGGGTGAGACAGATCGCTGCGACAGAACATAGCACAAAGGCCGCATCGTCTGCCTACCCAGGAGCTTTGCCCAACAATATCATCTTGGCTGACATTCTGCCCATCTCATAGAGGACGCAGCTCTGGAAATCCCCCCACTCTCCCCACCCAGGCTTCAGGCATCCTATGGTTCTCTACTCTCTGCTGGTTCCTGGGGATGCCACAGTGAACATTTCCAAGAAGAAAGACATTAAAACATGGTGTGCTTGCCCGTATGAGGACAGATTCAGAAGGAACCAAAACTAAAGGCTAGGCTTTCCCCAGATTGTGAGGAACATGCTCGGAGAGCCAGCTTAAGCCAGTAGAATACCATGCTGAGCTGCGGTGAGCAGTCCCTCATAGTCACATCAGACCCATGAAGGGCCAAGTCTCTGCACTCATGTCTCTTCCCTTCTGCAGGGTCCTGACATAAAGAGTAAAGAGCCGCTGCATCCAGAAAACCGAAGAAAGGCCACCAATGCCTCAACCCCAAATGTGAGGCCCAAGATGGGGTTCACATTAAGCAGCCACGTGTCTGGGAACATCTGACAGTCAGCAATACTAACACAAAGCTTTGATGGAGCAAGAAGTTATTTTTATTTCAAAGGCTAACATCTGCTACATCTTTCCAGAGGTGTCCATATTGCTTAAATTCTATCCATTCAGCTCATTATTTCTTGAAAAAAATTATAAATAGATTTCTGTGTCTACGTGCCCCCCGTCTCAGAGGGGGAAGTTATTTATATGCATAAAATTTGGGTTAAGAGATAAAGCTACACCTGGCAGTCCATTTAACAGATATTTCTGTTGCACAGGGTTTGAAAGAGTGTCATTTAAGGTATTTACTTGTTAGATACAAGTCGTCACTTTAAAATTTAGAGATATTGAAGTATCTTAAATGACTCATCAAATAGAGGCAATGGTACCCAACTCTGGCCAGCCAGGCTACCTTGGTGATCTGGCCTTAAAGATGCTCCCCCTCTCTGTCATCACATACACATGCAAGGTTGAGAAATGGTTTAAGGTAACCATTTAGATCTGATCCACCAAGAAATGGTTCAGATAGCCAAGAAGTTTGCTAAATCAGGGGCTGGGACTCTCCATGGGGCACCGGAAGAGGCCCCATACCAACTGGCCTCTGTATACAGGGCATCTCCAGGAGCCATCTGAGCCTGTGGTTCTTAACAGCTGCTAAATCTTACAGTTGTTCAACGCGGAGGAGAGCTTCGCTGTGGTCTCTGTATGCACAAATGGCTGACTCGGTGACGCATGGCCGTTAGTTTCCAGTCCTAAGGGAGGAAAACACAGAAGTGATTGCAAGCACAAGGACTTGGCACTGCGGCCCCAACCTAGAATACCCCTGTTCTCTTGTGGGGTCAGACAAGTTGGAAGTACAAGCTCAGGCTGCTTTGGGGGCTCTGCATGGTTTCTCAGGGCCTGGGATCCTCTGGACTTTAAAGGCCAAGGGAAGACTCAGTTTTGGTAAACACTGTTCTCTAATCTTAGCCTCTGAACTCTTGTAAGGACCGAAATGAATGATCATTTCTCGGCATGCTGCACCTAACGAGACCAGGAAGGAGGAGCTGGAGCAGGACAGCTGCACATCGGAATATCATTTCAGACATTAGGCCTCCCGTGGCCTGCATGCCCGAAGAAAGTCCCAGGGCCAGGGCTCTCGAGTTTCTTGCTCCTGTAATGACAGGAGGCAGGGCTCCCTGCCACATCCCAACACCAGTATAGCTCTTGTATCAGTTGCACTACTTGTCTGCATGCGCGCGCGCGCGCGCGCGCACACACACACACACACACACACACACACAGCTGTTCAAACCCAGAAGACAATGGTTAAGAAAAATCAGACACTAAACCCCAGCCACCTTTCAAATGTCTACACCAAAGGACCGCCGGGGTTGTCCACTCCCCAGGGGAAGTCACATGGAGAAGGTCCTTCTGTGGACCTGGCTCATCCCACATGACCCCGGCATGGCAACGTGACTGAACTATGGTGCTGTTGGGACTGCGCGGTGCCTGCCATGCTGGAGCACCTTGGAATGGCTAGACTGGCTCCACACCCACAGTCTGTCCGGATTGGCCAAAGTCCAGACTCCATATGGATCAAAGACAATTTGAATTTGATTCCCAAGCTTCCCTGGGCATGTGTTAGAGAAATAAACAGTAGATGGGCACAGGAGGATGGCACAGAAGGGTGGGCACAGGAGGATGGGCACAGGAGGGTGGGCACAGGAGGATGGCACAGGAGGGTGGGCACAGGAGGGTAGGCACAGGAGGGTGGGCACAGGAGGGTGGGCACAGGAGGGTGGCACAGGAGGACGGCACAGGAGGGTGGCACAGGAGGATGAGCACAGGAGGGTGGCACAGGAGGATGGCACAGGATGATGGCACAGGACGATGGGCACAGGAGGGTGGGCACAGGAGGAATGGCTCTCGTACTCTCTGCCTTGGACACTGTGGCTGCCCTGTCGCTACATCTCATTTACCAGTGAGCCTTGTCAAACGCTCTATAGTGTGGTGTGAATTCACATACAGAAATCTATTTATAGGAGGGGTATTTCTGTTCTTTTATAATATTTATAACATGTTCAATAGATTAGTGCATCTACTGTTACTATAGTGAAATACTCTAGGCTATGTACTTATAAAGACAAGAGGCTGTTATAGCTCATGGTTCTGAAGGTATTAGAGGAAGATAGCTGAGTAGTGACCCTGGCTGCATCAGTTCACATTGGACGGCACCACAATAGCAGGAGTGGAGGTGGGAGGGGCTGACCCAATACCAGACCAGACAGGAGCCCAGAATGAAGACTTTTGTAGAACAATTCAGCTTCCTAGGAATGTGCTCAGAATCTCATCTGAACTACTTGCCTTTCTTCCCAAGGATCCAGGGACACGGCAGGCTCTGCCTTGCACAGTTTCACTGAGGCTGGCATCTTCACTCTGAGAACCAGGCTTCTTCACACTGACACTTGGGCAAGAGGTTCGAGCCACATCAAACCGTAGTTCTCAGTGAGCCTTCCAACTAAAGAACCCCTAAGTAACACCAGGGAAACTCATCATCAAGATTCTAAACACTACTAGTGTATGTCTTCATTAGATTCTCTTGGGGAAGCACCTTTGAGGCTCCCCGAGATCCATGCCCCTGCCATGTTTTCACAATGAAATTCCAGATCGTTAGAGCCTTCCTTGAAACTGTAAGCAGCAGAACACCAAAGTAGTAGTAATGGCCTCCACGAGTGAGCGGCACGGAGGGCAAGCCATCCTCAGGATTTTTCTAGCACTGAAACACAACCCACTCCTTCAAATCCCACCACGTGGACCAAAGCTCCAGTCCTCACATTGCTACGCCAGGTATTTAACAAGAGACCAGGGCACCGTTATGCCTGTCCCTTAGGCAAATGCTAGAATCTTCTTCACAATGATCAAGCCCACAGGCCAGGGCTGCCGTAGGGCACGGATTTTACAAAGAATTTATTACAGCTTTGATTCTTCATTCCGCTGGTCAGAATTTATCCAAACCCTGCTCCTGTCTAACTGCAAAGTGTGTTGGAAAATTTAGTAACTACAGATGAAGATTCCTAGGATCCGTGAGAACCACTCCTTCTCAGGACTGGGGACTGTGCCTGCACCCTCCTGGGTCGTTCCTCACTTCCTGCTCTATCCTACTCAGACTCTCCGTGAGAACCACTCCTTCTCAGGACTGGGGACTGTGCCCTGCGCCCTCCTGGGTCGTTCCTCACTTCCTGCTCTATCCTACTCAGACTTTTCTATTCCCTTCTGTTTCAAGGTACTAAGGGTGGTAAACCTTGCATGTGGCTTTATAATCTCAACAACAGTGGCTCTCGGCTGTGGGATAAGAAAGTTCCCAGGGCAGAGGATCGGCAAGATGAAAAATAAGCCTGCTCCTGGCTCCAGAGCTCCATGATGAAGCCTAACCCAGAGCCAGCAAACACTGACGCACTGTCCTTTAAGACAGCAAAGGAAGAGAGACCCATGCAGTGCCAAGGTGGGGGAGGGCACGCAAGCTGACACAGGGGCAATGAGTAGGAGGGACTGTTGGGATTATAATTCAACTGAGTGTGAGTCTTAAAGTACCCCCGGGGTTCTGAGGGACTCGCTGAGTCTTTCTGTTTCTGGACCACTTCATGCTCTCCGTGGATGGCAGCCTCAAGCTGTGAGGCAAGACAAACCCTTCCTCCATTAGGTTCATCAGGGGTTTGTCACAGTAACGGCAAAGTCATTGACATAAGCCCCCTTGCCAGCGTTTCTGTAAATTTTGCACTCTAGACCATGTTCACTTGCTTCTCTAGCCACCAGCATGTTTGTGACTATGGGGGTCACACCTGGGTATGCCTCATAGTCAGCAGGGTGCTTGGAACAATTCACACTTGTGTTCTTTGCTGCCGTGTAACGTCCATCAAACCTGACTCTTAATCTAAAATCCAGAGCTCACAGCGCTCCCTGCACATGCCTGCAGCCGTCACTGCGTGTGGAGGTCAGCCAGCGCTGGGCAGCCTTTGTCACCGTGCCTGATCCCATTGTTACTATTTTAGACAGCAGCAGTAATTTACCAGCAAACCTTGGCCTTGGGGGAGGGAAAGGTCTGTGTTCTCATCCACATCTGGGATGGCTGTAAACCCAGCGCACGTTTGTCCGTACCAGCGATATCTCCAAAATAGCCAGGTTCCCACAAAACAGAAAAGCAGACAAGGCAAAAACATCTTGGTCCTGTAAGGGGAGTTGCTGAGGTAACGGGTTTACTCATTGTTTTTCCCCTGGTTAGTGTTTAGACAAGGGGAGGCTCTGGTTACCAAAGCAAAGAACAGACTATGCTGTTTCCTTTTCTCTTGCTTCTCTTCGTCTGAAGGTAGATCCATAGCCCTGCTCAATGTTCCAGTCCTTTTAGTTTGGATAATTTATTAGGTGAGTTTTAAGAGTCTAGGATATGCTCTTTATTTTTTTCACATCGATCTCTTTGCGGGTAAGTCACCCTTCCAACACAAAGTCAATAATGAAATCAAAGGTTCTGAGTTGAGTCTGATGGAGCCCTGTGTCAGATAAATCCTTGCTGTGTTTGCTACCATTCTCGCCACTGGGACTAGATACCGAACAGATGCAGTGTATGGAAGAAAGGGGCTTGTTTTGGCTTGTGGGCAGGTCTGTTTTGACCGGGAAGGTGTGGACGCTGGAGTGTGAGGCAGCTGGCCACACTGCATTGCGGTCAGGGAGCAGCAGGGAAGGATGCTGGAGCTCCGCTCGCTTTCTCGTTTCTTTTACTCAGTTGAGCGCCCTGGGCCCATAGGATGGCACAACCTACATCTAGGATGGTCCATCCCATCTTAACTGAACTTCTTTAGACAATCCCTCACAGATGCATCAGGAGGTCTGCCTTATCAGTGATCCTGCCTCCTGTCAGGTAACCAACCGGAACCATCACCTTCTCACAAGGGAGTGGAAATCTAATTTCCTCCCGTGATCAGATCAGCAAAGATGCTCAGCAAGGGTGCCAGCTCCCATGTTTTCGTGCTAAACATAAGTCAGTTGTGTGGTAGCAGGGGCAGAGACGGCATCAGTCTGGTTTAAACCACAAATTTGGGTGACTTAATTTGCTTGTTACTCTCTTGTGTGTAGTATAGGCACGATGCAGGGGTGTGGGTGGGTATGACCTTGGGTACGGCAGAGGTTGTCTTCTTTTGTCAG
Source organism: Microtus ochrogaster (assembly GCF_000317375.1). Taxonomy (NCBI): domain Eukaryota; kingdom Metazoa; phylum Chordata; class Mammalia; order Rodentia; family Cricetidae; genus Microtus; species Microtus ochrogaster. The sequence continues at coordinate 71,236,957 of NC_022010.1, forward strand.
TCTCAATCTCTTTTTATGAGACAAGATTCCTTCTTGAATCTAGGGTTAGACTGCCTGTGTAGCAAGCCCTTGTCTCCTCAGCAGGGCTGGGGTTATAGGCACCTGTTTTGGCACTTGGCTTTGCAGTGGATGTTGGGGACCCAGAGATAGGTCCGCATGCCTGGGTAGTAAGCACTTTGTCCATGGAGCCGCCATCTTAGAACCTTATAATGGTTTTGTTTGTTTGTTTGTGGTCCTGGTGTCCTATGAAGTTGTTGAATTTTTTAGGAAACACAGAACCACTTACTGTGGAAAGTGCACATTAGACATCTGGGTTGGTGGTGATTCACTGTTTGGGATTTAGTAATGGGTATTCTAAGAAAGAAACAAGGAACTCACCAAATACGAGGAAGGGAAGGACCCATGGATGCATACGTGGAGGTGGCCACTCTATGAGGAAGGGAAAAACCCAGAGACCCATAAGTAGAGGAGGATGCTCTATGAGGAAGGGAAAGACATAGACCCATAGTTAGCGGTGGGCATCTCAAGAGTGAGATTTCCAGACCACAGCCTTCCCAAACACAACACAACTTCATTTTTGTTCTCTCATTTCTGTGGCTCCTGGAACTGTGAACCGTTTACAGAGTTTACAGAGTCAGGAGAAGTTTTGCTGTGGCATGAAGCAATCTGTCCTCTGGGAGTCCCCAAGATAGCTGAGGTTCGAGAGAGTTCCAGAAACAACAGTTCTGGCTTGCTGTGGGCTTGCTTTACTGTTGTGGGTGCATCTGCAGGAGAAACTAAACAACGGGGCCGGAGGTTTTCAAGTTTGCTGCATGGGAACACTCACGCCCGTGCAAAACGAGTTGTTCTTTAAACGCAGTAAAACTACTTCAGAATGTTCCTCTCACAGACCAAAATACCACATTTTAAATTCACTGTCCCTTGGCGATTTATTTCTAGATTATCTGAAACAATCCGATGAGGCAGATTCTTTGCTTTTACTGATCCACTGCTGTTTGAATTATTAGATTACTGAGTCTTAGAGATACAGCAGTTTCTATTGAGCACGCTGCAGTGCAAGATGACACAGACTGGAGCAAATCTGTTACTGAGTTTTGTGTCCGTGCTCAAATAGCCTGTATGAGGTTCCAGAAGATTCCAGAAAATTCAAGCTTTCCAAGTAGGAGGTAGACTGTGCCAGCCCTGAAGTCGCAAAGCCATGTCACACTTTCTAGAACTGACATGCGATGGATATACTTACACGTCATTATGCCAATCAGTGAATTCTAATAAAGGAGTCGGGAGAAAAGGAACAGCTAGAGAACAACGTGAGGAGACTTTCTGACTGGAGACACCAGAGAGGCAGCCCTTTCCCTGACAGGAGCTTTCTGCATGGGAAAGGCAAGAGGAAGAAGAACTGACTTTACCAAGAGAATGAGAGCTCAGTCTGTGGTTTGAGCACAATCCAGCTGTGGGACCGTAGCCTCGTCAAAGATCTCCCATGACACATTCCTCAGAATCCCACCAGGGTCAGTGAGATACGGTGCTGGGTGCTGGGAACAAAATTCACGGAAATTAGGGACAGCTCTCCTGCTGGCATCTCACCAGGAGACCTGGACAGAAAGGCACCTGAGAGCAGTGTGTCATTCCACGTCTTTCTCCCCCACTGCAGACAGCGAGGTTCCAGGTCACACACTGAGCCTGGGGACATCCTGTTCATTCTTCTCATTTGCAAACCACACCATGGGACAAAGCCATTTCACTCATTGGGGGAAAAGAGGGTCCTTCCATGGAGGGAAGCACACTATGATGTGGGGATGTGGGGACCAACACTCCCCAGGTACAATAACAGGCATCCCTGTGAATGGCCTTTGTCCCCTATCAAAGACCACAGTACGTTCTGAACTTGAAATGCCCTCCATAAGTCCATGTCTTTGAAAGCTTGATCCAGTTGATGTATTTAAATGTAGAATCTTGAATGAGTTGGACCAAGCTGGAAGAAATGGGTCCATAGGGGATAGCCTCACCCCAGCTTCCCCTATGGGCCCTTCCTGCTTCCTCATTAGCGTCGTACAGCAAGGTTTCCTGGTTGTGTTCCAATCGACCCAGTTCCCTCATCCACCGTGATGGACCGGATCCCCTGAGCTATGAGCCTGAATAAAGCCCTCCCTGTTCAAATTTCTTCTTGTTGGGTATTTCATCATAGTGACAAGACAGCTAACGTGGATAGTACAGGATGCCATCTTGTTCTTCTTTGGTCTCACACTGTAGGAACCCAATCCCAAGACAGCTCCTAATTGGGTTTCATGAGCGGATGTGGAAAGAAAGAAGAACAGGGGTGTGGGTAGGAAAAGCAAGGAAAGAGATGAGCAGAGAGAGTCCAGGGGGGAGGCAGGTGTGAACGCTGATCTTTTTGCCTCCTCAGCCACTGGATGGAGTTCTGTCCACAAACCCCTGCTTTTCCCCTCTCCTATCTCCCTTCTTCCCAACTGTCTGAAATTGTCAAAGTCTCTGAGATGAGGATTATAATCACACCTCCACTGAGCTGAGGTAATCCAAGGAGAGGGTTCACACCTCCACTGAGCTGAGGTAATCCAAGGAGAGGGTTCACACTTCCACTGAGCTGAGCTAATCCAAGGAGATGATTCACACTTCCACTGAGCTGAGATAATCCAAGGAGAGGGTTCACACCTCCACTGCACTGAGCTAATCCAAGGAGAGTGTTCATACCTCCACTGAGCTGAAGTAATCCAAGGAGAAGGTTTACACTTCCACTGAGCTGAGGTAATCCAAGGAGAGGGTTCACACCTCCACTGAGCTGAGCTAATACAAGGAGAGGGTTCACACTTACACTGGGCTGAGCTAATCCAAGGAGAGGGTTCACACCTCCACTGATCGAGCTAATCCAAGGAGATGATTCACACTTCCACTGAGCTGAGCTAATCCAAGGAGAGGGTTCACACCTCCACTGCACTGAGCTAATCCAAGGAGAGTATCATACCTCCACTGAGCTGAGCTAATCCAAGGAGAAGGTTCACACTTCCACTGAGCAGAGGTAATCCAAGGAGAGGGTTCACACCTCCACTGAGCTGAGGTAATCCAAGGAGAGGGTTCGTACTTCCACTGAGCTGAGCTAATCCAAGGAGAGGGT
>NC_022010.1:71240426-71244351 GCF_000317375.1 Microtus ochrogaster
CCACTGTGCTGAGTTAATCCAAGGAGAGGATTCACACTGCCACTAAGATGAGCTATCCAAGGAGAGGGTTCACACCTCCACTGAGCTGAGCTATCCAAGGAGAGGACTATCTGTTAGAACAGATACCATGCAAATGCATCAGCATTTCTGTTTATCTGTCACCGGACTGAGACAGGCCAGAGCCCCCACCACTCTCTTTTCACTTATGTCAGCAAATGCTGGCTTTCCACAGGATGCAGGCCCTCAGCACTTGGGCCTCACCTCTGTTCCCAAAGTAAATAGAAAGCCAGGTGAGCATATGAATTCTAGCAAGGCAGGGGTGGGGTGGGGGAGAGAAGGAAAGGAGGAACAGGAAGGAGAGAGCTGTCACTGAGATGAGGAGATTAAAGTGGGCTCAGCAGGAGCATGGGAGTCGGGGTTCTGTTTCTTCTCACCCCCTTGAGTTTGCACTTTCCTGTGCAAGCCCTCCCTGCCGCAGCTTCCTCAGCAGAGCAACCATGACAGTCTGGGAAGAAAACAAGATGTCTCAGTTTCCTCCACAGAGAACCCCATCCCTTATCCGCAGATTTAACCCAAAGCACACATGAAAACAATCAGTGGGATGAAAAAAAGAAAAAAGAAAAAATAGAATCCACTTCAGACTTTGCCCAGAAATGCTAACATAGTGGCCTTTCTGGGCTCAAACCAGAGAGGCCATCCAGGTAAGCGCATCTGCATCCCTGAAGTGCTGGCAGGCTTCAGTTTCCATTGAGGTAAAGAGGCAGGAGAGTGCAGATAGGTGCACAGTGCCCAATCCAGTGCTCGCCACCAGGAGACCTGTGTTCTTCATGCCTCTTGCTGTGTGTGTGTCTGTCTCTATGTGTGCCTGTGTGCATGTTAGTGTGTGTGCATCAGTGTCTGTCTGTGTATGTCAGTGTTTCTAAGGCTATGTGTGTGTGCGCTGTGTGTCAGTATGTGTCTGTGTTTGTATGTGTCTGTGTCCGTATATCAGTATATGTGGCTATGTATGTGTATGTCCATGTGTGTCAGTGTGTGTGTGTGTGTGTGTGTGTGTGTGTGTCTTTGTAGGCATCAGTGTTTGAGTCAGTGTGTGTATCTGTATTAGTGAGTGTCTGTGAGTCAGTGTGTGTGTATCTGTCTGTGTGTGTTTATGTCAGTGTGTTTGTGTGTATCTCAGTGTGTGTGTATATGTGTGTGTGTCAGTGTGTGTGTATGTACATATAGACCCAGAGATATATGCTTAGAACATCGCCTGTCCTAGCTTTCCTTCCTAAGACTTACCCTATAGTATTCAGGGCTGTCGATAAATCAAAGGCTCAGAAGCTCCTTCAGCGTCCAGGCAGGACGGTGGGAGCTGCCTGTGTCGAGCCTGACAGACGCCCACTCAGCCAGCTGCAGGCTATCTAAGGCCATATCCCAACTGTGGCCACTTGCCCAGAAACAGGCTCAGCAACTCGCCTCCCTGGACAGGAAGGAAGTGCTCTGAACAGAGAGGACAGGCTTCTTGCCCGCATTGGGGGTGGGCTTGGGAATCTTCCTCCTGTTCCATCTCCCGTTTGCCGGGGAGCACAGTAGAAGTTGCACAATGACTGACACACGGATCTGGACCTTCCCTCCTTTCCTCTTGAGGCCAGTCAGAGTTTATTGTGTTCTTAGAAGCAGCCACCGCTCTTGACTTCCTGTGATCAAACATGCTTGTTAATGGTTCTTAGTAAAAGCCAGATCTCCCAGCGCATGGCTTTGCTGCACATGGACCGAATTAAGAGCAGGAGACTGTTTTCATGTCTCAAGCTAGCTAATGCCAAAACAAATGTACATTAAATACTGCCGGACACGCCGCTATCTCTTCCCTTTTACCCCATAGGGAACAGTGGGTGCCAGTGAATGAAGAAAGGAGTCAGAACGGCAGGGACTTGAGATCCTGTCTGGGGAACGTGTTGGGCTCTCAGAACTTCTGGAGTTGGCCCACTATGTTTGTACTCCCTCGACTCTGTTTTAGTGGTGTCAATTTACAGCATGTGGCCATGCTGAGTAAAGACTCTTCCTTCATCTGGACCCCCCGGTTCTTGGAGGGACCCACTCAGAATGTGTTTTTAATACATAGCACCTCAGAAAGATTACAGACCTCTTCGTGGTGTTATTTAAATTACAGTATGTCCAAGTTAGGTTTTTTTCCAGGGTAACCCCAATAATGAGAGAAAGCATGGAGTAGGCATTCACGTAAAAATGTGTTTGTGTTCTTCTAAACTTCCGTTGACTGGGTGTCCTGCTTTTTTGTTTTCTTGTGTTTTGTTTGATTTGGCAACTCAGAACAAGTCAGCTCACCGGGTAACATGACCCTTTGAACATAGAGTCGAACCCACCCTAGACAGTGATTATTTCTTTGAACTGTTTTATTGCTTACCTGCTTCTAAATGGGAGGCACCAGAGTGGCCATTCTAACTCACCTGGTGGGACGTTGCCAATTTGCTATCAGATCACAGGAGACCAGCGTTACCAAGCTGTGATGAGAATCTCCAGACTGCTTCTAACACCTTTCCTAAGAAGTCCATACCTATTGAAATGGGGGGGGGATTTAAGTTCTAGCATGCAACTTTCTACGTCATTCTCATCTGAAAATCTTGAGTGTGAAGAGCAGGGCTGTGTTTCTGTCTATGAGATCTAGCGTCAGGAACAGCAGCGCCTTCACTGACAGAGGAGTGCCAAAAGATGGTTTCCTCTAACTTCTTCCAAATTCACAATGTTATAGCATACAAGAGACCGGGCAGTGTAAGGGATTTAAGACTTCCAAACTTCCTTTCCAAATTCGCATGCCAATGTCAATGGAGCCTGCTTCTAGTTTGCAAACATTCCCAGATCCAGCACTCAGGATCTAAATTTAAACTAAATGATCACCAGTCGGAGAGGCTCTATGACAGGAAGCTCTCTGAGTCAGCAAGAGGCATCGGCCTGGGCCTCAGCTCTGCCTCTACTAACCGGCCCAGCTGGGAGCTAGGGGCTGCCGGAGATTCGGCACCATCTGGAGAGGGACCCTGCATGCAGGATTTCACACTCTCCTTAGAGGCACGTGTTCTCTTAAACCTCAAAAGGAACAGAAGAATTCCTGGGAGTGCCTTGTGGGTGCACCGTGGTGTCGCTGCCCCATGGAGCTCTGCTGCCTGCCTGCATGGAGAACCTCCTGGGAAACTCGGAGCCATGCTTTATTTAGAAGGCTCAGTCTGTGAGTCATGAGACACCCCGCTGTGTTTTTCTTCTTCCGTCTTCCTGCCTCCATAAACATTTATGTGAACACAGGATGTCTCACTGGGTTTCCAGAACCATCTGCCACAGCTGCTCACTCTCCACCTGAAGTCATCAACTTGCACAACAAGAAATGTCCCTTGTTCGCTTTCAAGTGTTGATAAAGACGCAAAGTCATGACATGAACAAGATGGGAAGACGAAGAGCTGACCCTTGGGCAGCACGGCCTCTTTGCTCGGTGGGTTCTCATGAACTCCAGTCAGTCCATGAGAGTCATTGTTTAACACTGGCACAAGGCCCGTGGGCAGAGGCACAGTTTTTGTGATTTCTTTGGGTGAGATTCCTACCCAAAGAAATCACCAAGGACTTTATCTCCCTCAGGATCCTTGGAAAAATTATTCATTTTATTTGAGGGAAGGAGGATGGGAAGCCTCAAGCATTGTAGGAAGCAGACTAGAACTTTCCGCTCATATTTTCCTTCAAAAATTCACACTTTTCAGTCAAACCCTTAGGTAGCTATTTATTGAAATAGAATTCTCCAGACCTAAGATTTCCGGTATGAGCTGGTTTGGTCTTGCTCCAGACTTCTAAACATTTGAGGAAAAGACAAATTCTTCTGTGATCTCTCTCTCTCTCTCTCTCTCTCTCTCTCTCTCTCTCTCTCTCTCTCTCCTCTCTCTCTCTC
>NC_022010.1:71244573-71253975 GCF_000317375.1 Microtus ochrogaster
TCTCTCCTCTCTCGCCCCCCCTCTTTCCCACAACATGCCTTTCTTAATTGCAGTTTCCCAGCACCCCTTTTTACAGCAAACAGCAAGCCAGACGTTTGTCATTTTTGTCTTTCCTCCAATGCAGAGTCATCTGTTCTCCGCTTGGCCTCCAGCGCGTAAGACTGCTGGAACCAGGTTTCCCTGGCTGTTGACTACGCCACTTCCCTCCATCAGGGTGATGGAAAAGTCGTGTTGCTGAGACAGCATTGCTTAAGAGACAGAAAGCATCCCATACTCCTTCATCTTCATTATGCACTGCCCCTAAATGGGCATCTTTGGAACTGATGACAGCAGTGGGATGCGGGGATGGGTGTGAGCTAAAAGCCAGCCACCTAAGTTTAGGTCTGAGTTCTGCTTTATCCTAGATGTGTGGGCTTTGGGAAGGGGCCTTGCTGCTAGGTGGATGAACTCTGTTTCTCGCTCACCCATCTCTAAAATGAACCTAAGAGTGGTACCTAGCTCCCAGGTTTTGTCTGTGAGGATTGGAGAAGATGCTCTTAGACACAGAAAACCCTGTGCTGCCTCTGCTGGGCATTTGGGCCTGAGAGGAGATGCTCAAGGGGTGACCACAGTGACTTTGCACACCATGATAGTGAAGAAATGGATGTTATTGAAACACATTCCTTTGATAAGACCTTGATGAGCACTTTCTCCGTGCTAAGTGACGCCCTGAACGCAGAAACAAGCCAAGCTAAAGATGCGGAAAGTGCTTCAGGTAGCTTAGAGCCTCGAAGGAAAGCTGAGGGTGTGGCGGATGGGACAAACTGTCTTGGTTGGAGAACTTCGGGGATGAATCCAGTTCCATTAGAGGGAAGGACCAGCTGGGCAGGTGAATGGACTCACTTGTGCACTGGGAATAAACACTCACTAAGGCATTACGGAAAGCAAAGATGAAGGGCTGTGGAGATGGCTGTCAGTGAAGTGTTGGCCAGGCAAGAGTAAGGAGCTGAGTTCAAGGCCCAGAACCCGCATTCAAAGGTATTTATAAACTCGGCACTGTGAAGGAAGAGACAGGTTCTGGAGTATTTTTGAAGTCCTTTAGATAGCCCCAGCTGCTCATGAGCTCCCGCTTTGACTCCCGACACTCACTGGGCAGCCGTCCAGCCTAGCTTACTCAGCAAGTTCCAGGCCAGTGAGGGACCCTGTCTCCAACACAAGAAAGTCCAAGTGAGAGCTGAGGAAAGACACCTGAGGTTATCCTCTGGCTTGTGTTTATACACACATGTATATATACACACTTGTATATACACACATGTGCGTATGCCGCACCTGCATGCTCCCATGTACACGTGCAGACACACCCTTCAGATATGTTTTCTACCACCCGCAGGCATTTATGGAGTCAGAGAGGGAAATGGAGGGACTATGGTCTGAGGGGACAGTCTGTGTGGCAGTTTCTCCAGGTTAAATGTAACCCATTAGAAGGATCTTGAGCCTTCTTGGAAAGTGCCCGGGCACGGCAGGAAGGTCTAAGGAAAACAGTGAGCAGACATCAAAGGGATGAACCTGTGAGGCTCAAAGGCTAGGAGGGGTGGTGGGCTTGGAGAACATGAATTCAAGGTAAAGGGAGGCAGAGATGACACCATACAAATGCCAGGGTCTTGCCCGCATCTGTCCAGTGTCAATGCCTTCATGAGCACCGTCCTGGCTGTTCTGCCTGTGATAGCCCTCTTGCCAGACATCGCTAGAGTCCTATCCTGGGCATTGTTTCTCCAGGCCAGTCTCCATACCTTTGCTAAAAGTCACTCTCTGAATAATATCATACAAGTTTATTAATAAAAGAAAAAAGTGAAAAAGCCCTGGGCCAGCCGTGGAGACCATTGATGTTTCTTGGATTGACTCAGTTACGGTGGCGGCTAAATTTGGTTGTCATTTTGACACAAACTAGAGTCACCTGGGAAGACAGAACCTCAACTCATAAATAGATTCCATCAGACTAGCCTGTGGGCAAGTCTATGGGGGAACTATCTTGATTGAGGTGGGAGGATTCCCAGCCCACTGTGGGTAGCACCATCTCTAGATAGGCCTGGGCTGTATAGGAAAGCACTTGAGCAAACTGGTCAGTCAGTTCTTCTCTTTGGTTTCTGCTTCAAGCTCCTGCCTTGATCCTGCTTTGGTCATCCCCCCCCCCCCCGTGGTGGACTTTAACATGCAAAAGAAAAAACCCTGTCCTCCACTAAGTTGCTGTTGGCCAACAACAGAAAGCAAACTAGCAGTTGTTTCTCTCAACAGGAATCTTTAACTGAAGGTGTAGAAAATGTGCATCGGCTCACTGTTCTGACACATCTGGGTATATTCCAGCAGTATTTTTAATTACTCTTTATGAAACACTTTTATTTGTATTAATATTCTAACTCTATACATTATTCTTTTCCATTAGATTTTTTATTTTTTTATATTTCTTTTTTTTATTGAGAAAAAAAATTTCCGCCTCCTCCCAGCCTCCCACTCCTCCCACCCTCCCCCCACTCCTCTCCCCCTCCCTCTCGAGTCTGAAGAGCAGTCAGGGTTCCCTGCCCTGTGGAAAGTCCAAAGTCCTCTCCCCTCCATCCTGGTCTAGGAAGGGGAACATCCAAACTGGCTAGGCCCCCACAAAGCCAGAACAAGAAGTAGGATCAAAACCCAGTGCCATTGTCTTTGGCTTCTCAGCAACCCTCATTGTCCGCCATATTCAGAGAGTCCGGGTTTATCCCCTGCTTTTTCAGTCACAATCCAGCTGGCCTTGGTGAGCTCCCAATAGATCAGCCCCACTGTCTCCGTGGGTGGGTGCACCCCTCTGGGTCCTGACTTCCTTACTCATCTTCTCCCTCCTTCTGTTCCTCATTGGTACTTTGGGAGCTCAGTCCAGGGTGGGTCTCTGTCTCTATCTCCATCCATCGCCAGATGAAGGTTCTATGGTGATATGCAAAATATTCATCAGTATGGCTATAGGATAGGATCATTTCAGGTTCCCTATCCTCAGCTGCCCCAGGAACTAACTGGGGACCTCGCCTTAGGCACCTGGAAGCCCCTCTAGGTCCAAGTCTCTTCCCAACCCTAAGATGGCTCCCTTAACTAAGATATGTGCTTCCCTGCTCCCCTATCCAACCTTCCTTTATCCCAATCATCCCGTTGCCCCAAGTTCTCCCCATCCTACCCTTCTCACTTTTTTCTCCCCATCTCCCCTTACCCCCCACCCACCCTTAAGATCTTTTAAAAAGAAAATACCAATCCAAATTCCTACTCCCTCCCCTCCTCCCATTCCCTCCACACATCCTCCCATCCCACCCCCTCTAATCCTAAGAGAGGATAAGGCACTTTGCTTTCTGAAAAGTCCAAGGCCCCCCTACTACATCTAGGCTGAGCAAGGTATCCATCCAAAGAGAATAGGATCCCAAAAAGCCAGTACATGCAGTAGGGATAAATCCTGGTGCCACCGCCAGTGGCCCCTCAGTCTGCCCCAGCCATACAACTGTCAACCACATTCAGAAGGACTAGTTTGGTCCTATGCTTGTTCCTTCACAGTCCAACTGGAGTTGGTGGGCTCCCATTAGTTCAGGTAAACTGTTTCAGTGGATGAACCCTTCATGGTCTTGACTTCCTTGCTCATATTCTCATTCCTTCTACTCTTCAAGTAGACCTTGGGAGCTCAGTTCAGAGCTCCGATGTGGGTCTCTGCCTCTGTTTCCATCTGTTGTGAAACAAAGGTTCTATAGTGATATTTAAGACAATAATCAGTCTGACTACAGGCCAAGGCCAGTTGGGGCACCTTCTCCTCTACTGCTTGGATCTTAGCTGGGGTCATCCTTGTGGATTCTCCAGGTAGTATTTTTAAAAGTCATGTTTCTTATCTAAAATAGTTATTCATATCAAGTTGTGTTTTTCAAAGCTTATTGTATTCCTAAGATTATTTTACATATAAAGGGGGAATTTTCATACTTCTTTAAGATATATATCATTAAAGTTGTTCTGTGGGAACCAATGAAAATTCTGGATATACATTTCAGAAAGATTCATATCTTTATAAATTTGGGGGCTCCAGGTATAGTGGGAAGTTTCCGTAAACCAGAAATATCCATGTTAGCGTTGCTTTGATGTTTCCTCCAGTTGTCTAAGTGTCTTGAAACAATATATACAGCGTATATCCTGACTCTCAGTGTAGAGCCCTTAAGTTGTTTCTAGGCCTTTAATTCAGCTCAGGCCCCATCAGCCTCCCACAGTCATTTCTGCTGTCAGTTTGTTTTTATATTGTAATTTGCCTCTTATATATCAATGTAACTCGTGTGTCAGACGCAGGCTATGGCCCATGTGTTCTCATCTCATAAATCCAGATCCCAGTGTGGTCCACATAGTATTTCCCTCCTCTCTATCCTTCCTTTCGGCAGTTCCCAAAGCAAGCACAGACTCCAGAAGCTTGATGCTGTCCAGCAGTTCTCAGCTGAGGCTCAAGCTGTCGGAAAACGCTTTTGCTCTGCTCTCATTCCTCTGAAGCTGTAACTGTTGAAGTTTCCATGTTCTCGCACTGACTCAACAAATGTCCGCAGGGGTATTTCCATCCTCTGATGCTTAGTTCACTTTCTTTGCTTATTCATTCCCAGTTGCTCAGGCGATGGAGCCAGCATATCAGTGATTAATGACTCAGTGCTATTTCCGGAATCCCCACGAGCTGCCTTGCCCCTCCCTTTCCTACACTCACCTGTCAGACATAGCTGTGAATAGCGCGTGTGCCTCTGGGTTGCTGGGGCTCGAGAAGCTGCAGTCTGATCAGAGCCCTTTGCTTGTCCTACTTGAGGGTTTGCTTTCTCTGAGTGAGCGTATTGTCATCTTTAAGTCACCCGTGACCTTCACAGTGCCTGGTACAATGGAACATTTGTGTTTGACAATGATTTATTGAGTGATGGGCATGATGTCGTCTTGAGACATCTTAAAGGACATTTTATGAATTAGTTTTGCTATAATACAGAAAATATTACTTAAAGAAGAAAATATCTTAGCCTTATATCTAACAATGTTTTTAAATGTCTTCTAAATAAATATAAAGAAGTGAAGGTGATTAAACAGAATGAAACCCACGTTCAGCTTCATCATCACACAGCCTTGATGGCCTTCATTCTGGTGATTTGGACCTTCCTATACCCCACCCTGTGTTCTACTGCCATTGATATTCAGCCCATTCACTTAAACTTATTTAAATCTTTCTTGAAAAAGGACATAGATGATATGAAGTAAGTATTGCATTGGGTCCAGTGTCCCCAGACAACTCTTAGAGTCATCAATTCACTAGAAATATTGGCAAGATGCAACATGGAGCCAAACTCATGGCTACAGTTGATTATAGTGGAAAGATGCCAAGGAAAACCAACAGAGCAGAAAGGTTCATGGAGTGAGACAGGGCAGAAGCCAGACACAAGCATCAAGGAGTTCTCCTTCATAGTATAACCACACAGAATGTGCTTCCCTCCTCCACCAGAGACCTCCAAAGACACAGAATCACGCCATACTCGAGGTATTCTTTGGGCTGTTCACATGGGCACTGTCTCCCTTACGTACAGGAGAATTCCAGGCTCCCAAACTGAAGCCCAGTGCTGAGCACACATCATCTTAGGTCCCCCAAGGTTTATACACAGCCAGCCTTTTTCTCAACTAGAGACTGAGACACAGTATAATGTTGTAAGGAGGCTGCTCATCCGTCCCAGCCGCCCAGAACTGAAATAATCACAAAGAAACTATATTATTAAAAGCACTGCTTGGCCCATTAGCTCTAGCTTCTTGTTGGTTAACTCTTACATCTTAATTTAACCCATCTCCATGAATGTCCATTAATCTGCACATCACCACAAGGTCGTGGCCTACCAGCAAAATTTTAGCACATCTGTCTCCAGCAGCAGCTCCATGGCTTCTCTCTGACTCTGCCTCCTTTCTCCCAGCATCCAGTTTAGTTTTCCCCACCTAGCTCTGTTCCCCTATAGCTCTGCTATAGGCCCAAAGCAGTTTCTTTATTAACCAATGATAGTCACAACAAACAGAACAATCCGACATCAGTATAAAATATAAGTCTTCAAGTTTGCAAATGGCAGTTAAGATGCTCCCTTTCCAAGAAGGCCTTCATAGAAAAAGCTGCACATCATCATCTTGGTCAGGGTGCTGACCAGCATCTGCTGTCTAGAGAAGAATAGACTCCCAGGAGACCAGGGGTGCAGGGGGATCTCCTCCAATGGCCTCACTCCCACATCACTTCCTTTCTCTACCCATGTGTCTCATCACCTCACTGTCTACTTTGGAATGTTCTAGATTCCCCATGGGAGCACTGCAGGACTGATGTCATTGCTCAGACCTGAGCATCTCCTGACAGAAGCCTTCCTTGTCATCCTCATAGAAACAGGTCCCTTGTTCTACCACATGTTCTAATTTGAATCTCAACTGCAAACGCCATGTTGGCAGGAATCCTTACCTATTCCTTTCGATTTGGGGGACCTAGAAATTTCTGATTCCTTATTTGGAGATCATTCCACTTTTCTGTGGAATGACTTAGCACCTTTTAAAGTTCTCTTATTTACTAATATGTCTCCTTCCGTTCCAGAATCCTCCTCACTCTGGGATGTGAGAGACAAGAGATGCGTCATTTCTTTCTGTTCCTCTAGTTGCTATAGTGGCAGCAAACAATAGCAAGTTCCCTTAACTATTTAATGAGCTAAATGAGGGTGCACACATACATCTGTGTACATGTGTACACGCACTGAGATGTACACAGAGTGAGCTTTTCTGAACCCCAATTCCTTGTCCACACATTCTAGTCTGCTTGAAAGAAAGATGAGATAATATTTTCCCCAGAATTATCTCCATCAGTTAGAGGTGAGAACTTCTGTATGTCCACAAGTACGTCATTCTGCCCATATGTCACAGTGACAGGATTGTGTTTCCAGATTCGCCATATTCACAGGTGACTAACATATATTATAAGTACATAGGTATATGCAAATATGTAGATCCATGTCACAATATATGTGCCTGACATAGAGCATGAGACTCTTAATCTCAGGGTCACGGGTTCAAGCCCCTCGTTGGGTGCCAAGTGTTGGCAATGGCGTATTCGATAGGTATGCTAAAATAACTAGACCAGCTCAAAACAACAGCTATGATTTAATAATTGAAAATGGGGAACTCACGCTACCAGAGAAAATCCAAAGTCCAAATGGGCCCGGCGATCATTGTACATGTGGAGAGCCCACACACCTCTCTACCCCGTTTATCTATCTAACTGGCTCCAGGTGGCCACACCCAAGCCAGATGTGATTGGCTGAGCTTCCCCATCATCAAAACTTGTCATAGATTTTATTCCTTATGGTGGGGGAGTTTAGTCGAGCCTGTGGTGTCATAAGAGACATACATATGGGGGATAGGGTGGTAATTACTGATCTCTAGCTAAAACTTTTCATGAAGACTTGAAGAGGGTGGAGAAAGCATTCCGGGGACATTAAGAGTTCTGCACCACTGAACCATGTGAGTCAGGAAGAGTCAGACTTTCCAGGGAGGATGGGGGTGAGGAGGCCTTATAAGGAACGTGGATTTTGCTTCCTATAGGATGGTAGCCACCAATGGCTTCCTTCAAGCAGCATGCCATATTTGGGTTTTGTGAGGACTAGATAATTCTGGTGCCCCCAGTGAATGACTTCCAGAGGAGCAGTGCTGATAGTGGCAGAGGAGTGGAGAGGCTCTGCACTCCAGGCATGAGATAATTGAACCCTCCTGCAAGCTGATGGAATAGTTACACATGGCAATAGGAACAGAAGGTGGATGATGTTGAGACATCAATATACACCCAAGTCAATTTGGAGGCTGGCTGGTTATGGATGAAGGAGATGGCAGGCAAAATGTAACCCCTTCTGCTTCTCTCAGCTGTTAGTGAATTGCTAGAGAACACACAGGAAAGCATAATCGTGGCGAGATCGTGAGTTCGGTGAGGAACATAAAGTGTGAGGTATCTGGGACCCACTCAGCACAGCGTAGCTAGCTGGGGATGGAACTCTGAAGTCTGCTACTGAGAGCCAGTGTTCAGTGTCCACAAGGGAATAATCTGGTCATAACACACTTGAAAGCACACAAGTAAATGAAACCCTGGTGAATAAGCAAGCAAAGCCAGAAGACAAGAGGTGAACCGTCAGACTTTGGGGCAACAAGCAGAGTGTCACTGTTGAGCACAAGGAAATGTTTCTGAGACTGAAAGAGGCTGAAAGCAGAGGGGGAGACTGTGAACTGGGAGAGAAGGGAAGAAGCAGCTTCAGCGAAGAAAACTCTCAAGAGCTTTGCAAGATGTTTAGGAAAAGTCTGTACTCCTCAGTTTACCACACAAAGCCCTCCATTTGGATTTGGTGGACCCCGGACTCTTCTTTCCTATTGTTCCATCATTGTCAAGTCAAGAGTTAGGGACCAAACTTGACATTATAATTTTCCATAAAAATCTTATTGTGCCTCCCTGAAAGAAAAATAGTGCTACAATATGTTGATGAATCAGACTGATGTTTCTAAGGAAAAAATGAGAAATGAGGAAAGTATGCAAAGCAGTAGAGATTGCTAATTCTACAAAGGTGTGGAGAGGCAGAGCTAGTGGGTGCTGGGAAGAAAGGTCAGTCTGGGCCGGGATGCCGAAGCCAGGAAACCTTGGATGCCATAGTCTAAAGGCAGGATGCTATGAAAACAGAGAGACATCTGGGTGGAGCCAAGATCATGAGTGCAGAGGGCTAGAGGGAGAGAGAGAAAATGCCGTTAAAGGCCAGGCTTGTGGTCCTCAGTCAGAGAACAGATGCCCGGTGGGCTGAAAGAGAGGCACGGGGTCAGAATGGGCATGCCCAGGACCTTTCTCACATCTGTTTCAACATGTTGTCTGCTCACACCCATTTCCTTATGAAGGTAATAAATTTTTCTATCAAAACTGAGGTGTTTGTGGGATTGAGTTCTTAAGGGAATGATGGAGATTTTTAATAGACATTGAAGGGTCCTGGACAGCTAGCTACCTAACAATCAGGGAAGGGTTGCTGGTAATATGAAGAATCCAGCCATGACTCAGACAGATGCTTTGAAGTACTGGCCCTGTGCTGGAGTTCAGTTGAGTACAGAAGGTTGGAAGGCAAAGAGGTTTGTGGTGCTTGATCAAGCCGTGGGGAAAAGGAGATGGAAAGAGATTCTGAACCAGCTGAGTCAGCCAACGTCATGGTGGGCCAACAGTGTGGGTCATGTAGAGGAAATAACGCAAAATGACCAAGTAGACCATTTCTTCTTGCTAATTCATGGATGGAAAATTCCAATTTTCGCCCCAAGAAGTCCCTAAGAATGACCGAATGCAAAAGGTGCCACTAGGATATAGAAGTGAAGAAATAGAGAGGAGTC
>NC_022010.1:71254119-71260719 GCF_000317375.1 Microtus ochrogaster
ACCTGATGGGGAGATGGCCCCGTGGGTCAGTGTGCCTCACACCTACCTGATGGGGATGGCCCCGTGGGTCAGTGTGCTTCACACCAACCTGATGGGGGGATGGCCCCATGAGTGAGTGAGCCTCACACCTACCTGATGGGGAGATGGTCCCGTGGGTCAGTGTGCCTCACACCAACCTGATGGGGAGATGGCCCCGTGGGTCAGTGTGCTTCACACCAACCTGATGGGGGATGGCCCCGCGGGTCAGTGTGCCTCACACCTACCTGATGGGGAGATGGCCCCGTGGGTCAGTGTGCTTCACACCAACCTGATGAGGGATGGCCCCATGGGTCAGTGTGCTTCACACCAACCTGATGCCCTAAGTTCCATCCCATATCCCAGGGCAGAAGGGAGAAGCAAACTCCCAAAAGCTGCCCTCTAACAATCCCCAGGCAACAGTGGATCACTTGAACTGGAGCAGAGGGGAAATGGTGTCTCTGCTGTCAGATTCACCACTGGGTGGAGAGGTGGCAGACAACTGGGGTGGAGAGAAGTGGCCTAGGGCAGCCGGAAGAGGAAGCAGCCTCAATGAAGCAGTAAGATTTAGCATATTTGGGAGATGAAGAGCATGCTCGGTCCATCTCTGGCACCTACACTTTGGAATGATGATTGGCATTTTTGCTAGGCCTGCAGAGAACTGGAATACATTGAGTCTTTTTTCCCCAAAAGGCTTGGGTTACAAAGAGTTCCTGGGCCAGGCAAGCTGGCGAGCACCTGGAATGCCAGTCCCTGAGAGGAGGGAGCTGGGAGGTTGGAAGTGCAGAGCTGTGCAGTGAGTTAGGCCAGCCTGGGATACACAAGACCTTGTAATAAAAAAACAAAACATTACTTAATTTAAATAAGTGCTTCAGTAGGTTCTTTTGTTTGCTTGCTTATCTTTTGCTTTTGTGAGATTTTGGTCTTTTTGCATACACTTAATGAGCTGTCTTGGAGATGAAACCCAAGTCAGAACATGGAAACCATATGTACTTGGTACGGACCACATAGAGTTAGCCTGAAGGTAATTGTATGTAATTATTTTGAGTCGGCCTGAGTTTTCAGTTCAGCTTGCCACCTGAGTATTTTCCATTTGTAGCATCATGTCAGAGCGCAGAAAGGTTCAGGATTGGGAACATTTTGGAATCCATATTTTTGGATTGGGGCAATCCACCTATGTAATGTTCAAATAGAAAACAAATCGTCCCACCAAACAGAAGCCACATTCTATAGCCGAAACCCCCGCAATTGACTCTGTAGCACTGTTAGCTGCCTACAGACACTCTTACTGTCTTCAGCAAGCATGGTAACCACAGCAGGAAGCTCCAGTAGTCATCGGCACATGTTTATATCTAAGCCAACATGATACAGGCACGCTCACATTTATGAAGCGTGTGTTTGTCTTTAAAGGATTCATTATAACTTTCTCTCTTTTTTGTGTGTGTGTTTATGGAGATAGTATACATGCATGCTTATGTGTGTGCACCGCTGTAGGTGCATGTGTCTCTCTCTCGTGTGTGTGTGTGTGTGTGTGTGTGTGTATGCATGCATGTGTGTATGTGTTTATGGAGATAGTATACATGCATGCTTATGTGTGTGCATGGCTGTAGGTGCATGTGTGTCTCTCGTGTGTGTGTTTATGGAGACAGTGTGTCTTTATAGAGACAGTGTACATGAATGCTTATATGTGCATGGCTGTAGGTGCAATGTGTCTCTCGTGTGTGTGTGTATATATGTGTGCGTTTATGGAGACAGTGTGCATGCACGCTTATGTGTGTGCAAGGCTGTAGGTGCATGTGTCTCTCTCTCTCGTGTGTGTGTTTATGAAGACAGTGTGTCTTTATAGAGACAGTGTACATGAATGCTTATATGTGCATGGCTGTAGGTGCAATGTGTCTCTCGTGTGTGTGTATATATATGTGTGCGTTTATGGAGACAGTGTGCATGCACGCTTATGTGTGTGCAAGGCTGTAGGTGCATGTGGAGGTCAAAAGGTCAACTTTGGATGTCATCCCTCAGATGCTTTCCACCTTGTTTTGAGACAGTTTCTCACTGGCCTGAAATTCACGGCTAGGCTGGCTAGCCAGGGAGGCCTTTGGATCCTTACATCTCTGTGCCCTCAGTTCTGGGATTGCACTATGGCCAGCTTATTTTTACATGACTGGGAATATAGCCTAGGTCCCCTGCCTTGCATAGTGTTTTTCTACACTTGAGCTGTCTCCCTGGCCCCTAAATTATAAGCCTCTTAAAACTAACTTTGCCAGTTAATTTCCAATAAGAATTCAAACCTAGATTTTTTTTTAGTAAGAATATTTTTCATCAACTTCTGCCCGGTGGATCCAACTTGCCAGTGGTTTTGAGATCGGTAGCTTTGTGTGCAGCTAACTTTCTTCTATGAGGAAATTTGGTGCTAAAAGTGATATTTAGTCTATTATCAACAATAGCAATCTTGCAAATATTAAAATCTGGTTGTCACTTAAGATTAATCATTGATCATTTAGAATGAAACACAATTTAAACCCATCAAGTCACAAAGCCCCCCATTCAAATAAGTTACTATAAGACCACAGCATCCCACAGGAGCAGTTGAAACATACGGAAATACTCTGCCCATCACAGAAAAGTTCTTATCCAATAATCATTTTATGTAGAAACAGCTTAGGCAATGCAGAGTTTCACACCCTTTGGTGTCGTTCCCAGAAGCCTTTCAAGAATTATTCCTATAGAAAAGCAAAGCTGGCCTAGGGAGGCAGAGACGGGTAGGTGTTTGCTCTTGCTGGCGTTTGATTCCTTGGAGCATACGGAGTCATTTAGAGATGTCTGTCAATTCTGTCAACTTCTCTAGAGCTTCAGTTCCTGGAAACTGAGATCAAGAAGGATTATCAAAATAATCACAGGAGCGTGCGGAATTAGCATTTTGGATGTACCTGGCATTATATCAAGTGGATTTTATTTGCCTTTTTAAAATCCTTACCCCGAAAATTGAAAATCCCGAGATAGACGCTTTTCTTCTTTCCACTTTAAAGAGCAGAGAAACTGGTATCTGGCAGTCTGGTTCCCTGGCTCAAGGTGCAGGCCTTGCAAGCCTGAGGCCTAGGATCCCTGGAAACCACAAAAGGTGACAAAAGAGAACCGACCCACCCCACAGAGCGATCCTCTGACCTCAGATCTTCTGCCATGGTATGTCCCCATCCCCCAGTGGTGACCAATAAAGAAAAGGTTTGATTTTTTTGAGTGAAAAAAACTGAAGCCTTGAGGATTTGAGTAAACCAATTCGCAAAGCTATCAAAGGTCCAACTGGGATTCGAATCAATTCCGCCTCCACATTCCGTGTTCATTTCTGCCTGTAATCCTAGAAGGAGACCAGGCACAGTCCCGCAGGGAAGGAAGGCTCGCAGACCTTCTGATGGTCTTAGGTGTGCAATTCATTGACCACAGAAAATGAACATCAACTGCCCCCAAAAATCAGAAGGTGAAGAAAATTGTAATTCATTAATAAATTATTTCCTTTGATGTTTTCTTAAGGATTTGTCTATGTTTATAAATATTAAGCAAAGCTGGAGAAACAAACACAAAATTCATGGAGCCTGGTTTCTGCACAGAAACCTTCCCTCATGGCCTGCTTCAGTGTTTCAAGCATAGTTTTGGCTTGAACCTTAGCTACCAATAATGTGCTGCTTTTCTCTTCCCGATCCGAGGGTCCTGATTTCCTCCCTCTCTCCAAACCCCCTGCACCTTACACCAACCTGTTAGGATATTCCAACCAAAAGGGCTCACAGATTCCCAGCGGGTGCTGAAAACACATCAGATGGCATCTTCCTGGGAGCCAGAACTTTATCTGAGCTTCACCAGCCTCGGATGTAAACAGAGGGGCCAGGAGACAATGACTCTGAATGAACAAAAACAATTTTCACGCCTGTCTTTGAAGTACATTGTCTCAGGAGCTGAGAGCCAGACAGAACAGATGGTTTTTCTAATTCCAGAAGTCCTTCAAAAAACAACAACAAAAACAGGGCCTACGCTTGCAGCCCAAGATTCATTACTTCCATGGAGAGAATGGAGCTGGGGAGAAAGTGATGAAATTATATTTTAATTAAAAATTTTTAATAGAAGGAAGCAGTTACAGTTCTGTGTCAGAACACTTAAGGACCATGGCAAGCAAAACCAAAGCCTGGTAGTAAAAGCTACTCTCCCAATAGAATTTCAAAATGAAAACTGCCCTGAAGTATAATATGAAACACTAAATCTATCTATCTATCTATCTATCTATCTATCTATCTATCTATCTATCTATCTATCTAATCATCTATCTACATATCTATTTAATCTATCACTTGCCTATCCTATCATCTCTCTAGTATGTATCATATTCATATATATATATCCATATATGTGTGTTATATGTCAATTTATGTATTTCTCACCAGTTTATCCTGTTATATATCTACCATCTATGCATCTGTTTATCATGTAGACAATTTATCTTCTATGATGGAGGAAGGTCATTGGTTGATTAAATAAAGTAGCTGCTTGTCCTGATAGGTTAAAACGTAGGTGGGAGGAGCAAAATGCTGGACAAAAGAGAAAGTGAGGTCAGACTCGACAGCTCTCCTCGAGGGGACAGACGCCTCAGAGAGACACGATGCTCCACTCTTGCGGGCAGAGGAAAGAGCTCTGCTCTCTGAGACACACGCAATAAACCTCCGACCCAGGATGGACGTAGGCTAGAATCTTCCCGGTAAGCGCACCTTGGGGTGCGACACACATGATTGGAGATGGGCTAGTCCAGGTGCGAGAGTTAGCCGAAAAAAGGGCTAGAGCTAAAGAGCCAAACAGTGTTTAAATGAATACAGTGTCCGTGTAATTATTTCCGGGCATAAGCTAGCCAGGTGGCCGGGGTGCGGCTGGGGTGCTGGGAAGGCAGCCCCGCCACTCATATTTCTACACTTCTACTTATATATCTATCTTATCATCTCTATATTATATATCATATATTATTTATATATACCCTTATGTCTATATATCATCTATTTATCTATTCATCATCTGTCTGTTCTATTATTTATCTGCTATCAATCTTTGCATCTATCACATATCTATTCTGTCTATAAAACTATATATCTTCTTGCATCTATAAATTATATAACCCAGCATTTCTTTATCATGTATTATCTGTCTGTATATCTACCTATGTGTTTATTGTCTATCCTACTATCTATGTATCTACTATGTATCTATTATCTATGCCTTTTCTGTTTACCTATCATATATCTATTCTACTCTCTTTCAATTCATCTGTCTGTGTCTATAGTCTGTCTGATAAACTATATATACTTATTATCAATGTGCTCTTTGATGGGGAATCTCTGTCAGCCAATAATCTTTAAGACATTGAACTAGGTTAGGGTGTGTCTGACCTTTTGGGTACCCAGAGAAAACCACTGGCTTGCCCAGGGCGCTCTCTCTCTCTCTCTCTCTCTCCTTCTCTCTCTCTCTCTGTGTGTGTGTGTGTGTGTTTCTCATGCTATATAGTTGAGGTTGGACTTTTTGTTTTTGTTTAGTGAGTTTGTTTCTTATAATAAAAAATGTAATTAAATTATCTTAGCATTAGCCTGGGATCCTTTGACCCATGTGCCTCACCCCTGTCAACATGAAATAGTAGATAATTTAGTGTCAA
Organism: Microtus ochrogaster; assembly: GCF_000317375.1. Classification (NCBI taxonomy): domain Eukaryota; kingdom Metazoa; phylum Chordata; class Mammalia; order Rodentia; family Cricetidae; genus Microtus; species Microtus ochrogaster. The sequence continues at coordinate 71,259,812 of NC_022010.1, forward strand.
CTTATTCACACTAATAATAATAATAATAGTGAGCAATAAAGTAATACTTATAAGCTATTATTTGTGGATGATTTACATTGATATAGTTTCTTGTATACTGATACAAGTTCAAATTATATTTGTTATTTCTGTTTACAATATTTGTACACCTATGCAAAGATATTTTGTCAGATTGTATGCATGCATGTTTCTATCTCTATTTAAGACATTTTGTATATTGATACAATTTTAGGATATATTGCAATATATATTGCTATCTCTGATCAAAATACTCTCACATTGTTTACATTTTGAGGTTATTGTCCTCTTTTACTGCACAGTTATTTACAGATTATTTAATATTCTGGTATAAAGTCTTAGTCTTTAAGTTATACAGGTATTAAGTATTATAGGTCAATACTTATTAATGTTTGTTATACATAGTCAGATTGATTAGGTTCTTTAGATACATAAAGATTGTATTCTATATAAATAGGTAATCTTCAACCACTTCAAGGATCTGTAGAACATGGCATTTAAATAACTTAGGGTTCTGTTGATGTGAGACATAATTGCTCCTGACAGCAACCTATCTATTTCCGAGAGAATGTTGAATACCGAAGACACTCCACTTGGACCTTGTTTTCTTCTTGGCACAATTGACCTTTGGGCAAGGAACTGCCCATGCCTCCACCACTGATAAAGTACATGGTATATAACCAAGACTCAAAGAAAAAGACTGCCAAACCTTACCAAGACAGTGTAAGATGATTCTGGAAATTTTCCTGCCTCTAAAATTGGTCTGTCAGTTACGTTAGGCCTTAGCCAAAATTGGTTGCTTCAACATTGCAAATGAGACTTTGGGTGATTTCCCAGGTAGCTAGTTGTCTCTGTCATCTACTGCACATTTTAAAAGCTGCTTGATTGCA
>NC_022010.1:71261557-71263314 GCF_000317375.1 Microtus ochrogaster
AGCTCTCTTTTTATATATTATTCTAAATAAATGTCTTTTATGTTAATATAATTGGTGCCTGTTTAGAGGATTTTGTGTTAATAAAATAATCTATAACCCAATTTTAGGGACAGCCAAGGTTTTTGTATACACTTGCAAAGTCAATTTGCCTTTTATAAAGTGGGGATGTCTTTTCATTTTTAAGTCACTCTGATATTCAGAGTTAGATATTTCGGTTAACTTTTGTTACACACCAAGTGCCTGTCAACATAAAAGAGAAACATAGAGCAATTTTCATAGAACCCCCTGATTTGGGGGCTCCTCTTCTCTATTAACAAATATCCAAATGAATTCTACTCTAGGGAGTTTGAAAGTCACCCATCCCCAGAATCCTTTGAGGGAGGCCAGGTGTGCCATGATTTTTCCGCTCTGCCCATGGCAGGACTCCTTCAGGGAGGAAGTGTAGTTTCAACATTTGTGCAGTGAAAAACATCAGCAGATGATTCAAAAGCATCCAGAGTCATTCTGCAGGACTCAGTAACATTTCAATAGGATACAAGACCTATCTCTCTGTCTTCCTGAAAAATCGCCCTCTCCCTCTCCTTTTTAAACAACAGCTATCTCGGATTTAGCGATTTCACATTGGACGCAGTTCAAACCATACACACAGGGAGGAAAGTGCAGCTGTCAAGGGACCAGCGCAGTCAGAAGTGCCCCAGACAAATGGCTGCACATCACTGGCTGCCTTTAATTAACAGCAGACTCTGGACTGGCTTTATACACACACACAGACTTCTGCTACTTTAAACAGAATGATTTGTAGCATTCTGGCTTCTACAGTATCTACCCTAGTGGAGACAGAGGATGTTCATGGAAATAGCTTGAGCCAAAGTTCAAAGCAGATTACAACATCTAAGGGATGGATACCTTGAGATTTTTATCTTGGCCCAAGAAGAAGGAGTCAAGCTTATTCATTGTTGCTGCTAAAGGGCCAGGTCTTGTGAAGTGGGGTTGCCCAGTTATTAGTAAACTGTATCGTTAGTCATGTGACCTCATTTTCAGGACATTTTGTCCTGTAGATAATAAACAAGTGCATTAGTCTGCAAACAGCCTCAGCTGAGATAATCTTTGAAAGCCCTGTTTAATGAGAGACTTCCATTAGTGAGCAAAGACATTCTTTAGCAAGTAAAGGCTTCTTCCATGAGCAGATACTTCTGTAGTCATGATATAGCAAAAATGCTGTTACCTGAAGATACTTTAGAGGTATACCCTCTGACTCTTTCATTATATAGGAGAGGGAAGAGAGGTAGATGAAGAGGGAGAGAAGAGGAGAGGAGGAAGAAGAAGAGAGGAGGATGAAGAGGAAGAAGAAACAGAAGAAGGATGAAGACAGAGATTGCTCATTTGTTTCCCAACTGCTCAGACCCGAATAATCAAACAGAAACTATATTAATTATAACACTGTTCAGTAAATGACTCAGGCATATTTCTAGCTATCTTTTACATTTGAATTAACTCATTTTTGTTAACCTATGTATCAGCACGAGGCTGTGTCTTACTGCTAAGTGTCCAGCATCTGTCCCCTTTGGCAGCTACATGGTGTCTCTCTGACTCCACCTACTTTGTCTCTGTGTCTCTGTTCCGATTTCCCACCTGGCTTTGCTCTGCTAAGCCATTGGCCGAAACAGTTTTATTTATTAACCAATGGTAATAAAACTTATTCACAGCATACAGAGAGGAATCCCACATTATCTCCCCTTTTCTGTCTAAATAAGAAG
>NC_022010.1:71264404-71270506 GCF_000317375.1 Microtus ochrogaster
AAATATACATATAACAAAATTGACCTTAAATTTGTATCAATAGACCAAGACCCATACCAAAGCAAATCATATCCCCCTTTAAATGAAAACATTTATAAACAATCATTTTGAGATTTGGGTGTGGTTTTCTCCAAACTGCTTCCTGCTATTTGTTAGGCAAAGTCTTTTTAAGATTCATGCAGACGTTTTGGGGAGTCTAGTTCCATCAAACCACATTAGCCTGTAAGGAATCCATAGGTTCTCATCTTCTGTTGAAACAAAAGCAGAACCTCTTTTCCAAAGTAACATATCTTTAGACTCAAATTTTGGAATCAAGATACCTTTATGTTAGTTTAAGTTAGCAGCCCCCAGATTCAAATGTCTCTCTGCAGTCAAAATATTCAAAGAAAACACAATAATATAAATAAGCCAGACTCTGTAAATTCCATCTTCACGTGGCTTATTTTTCTTTACTCCTTTAATCTATAACTGTCTGTACTCTTTTATATTACTTCTAGTGTCTCTTTAAAGACATTTACTTTTTTTATAACTGTCTGAATTCTTTATCCTTTCTCCCCCCAAGCCTATGTACATTTTTTTAAAATACACTGTGATCCATTCAGAGGTTTGTTTTTGTCTCAATCTGTTTTTATTGCATCTCTGTAATCATTTTCTGGCCAGGAGCACTTCTTAAAATGCTAAGGGGCATGGCTAGGACTCAGGCTGCTTTGTCTTTTGGCCCCGCTCAGTTCAACATGGTGGAGGTCTGTTCACCTGTAGCTCAGTGAGCCATGCTCACTGCCCCAGCTCCAGGAACACAGCCTGTCTATGTCACCATTAAGCAACTACTAGCACACTGTGCTGTTCACAAACCCCATTTAAGTGCAGGACCTCCCAAAAGATAGTTTTGTGCTATCAGCATGAAGCAAGAAGCCAGCTCTTAAAGAAGCCACTCAGTTTTTGCTGCTAATGCTGAGTCAGGAAGCCTTCTCTTAAAGAAGCTTCGCCTCTGCTCACTTCCAGCCTATCTGATAAAATGAGACTACCAAGAAGCTGTGCCTAACTCTGTTCTTTTGCATCTAGAATTCCTTCCCAAACTCTCTAAGTTTTTATGTGGACATAGTTGATCCACTTTGGCATGCCTTTTTGTAAGCAGAGACTGTTCATTTGTTTCCCAATTGCCCAGACCCAAATAATCACACAGAAACTATATTAATTATAACACTTTTCAGTCAATAATTCAGGCATATTTCTAGCTAGCTCTTACATCTTGAATTAACCCATTTCTATTAATCTATGTATCAGCATGAGGCTGTAGCTTACTGGTAAGGATCCAGCATCTGTCTCCTTCTGCAGCTACATGGAATCTCTCTGATTCTGCCCACTTTCTTCCCTATATCTCTGTTCAGATTTCCTACCTGTCTTTGTTCTGCTAAGCCATTTGCCAAAACAACTTTATACACTAACCGATTATAATAAAACATCTTAACAGCATACAGAGGGGAATTCTACTTCAGAAGGAAAAGAAGGAAGAGAAGGATGGTGACAAGGAAGACAAGGAGGTGGGCGAGAAAGAGGACAAAGAGGAGAAAGAAGAAGGAGGAGGGGGACCAAGAGGAGAAAGAAGGAAGAGGAGGAGAACAAGACCAGATAGTATACAAGGCTAGAGTTTTCCAAGAGGTATGGGGCTTGTGCATAAGTTGTCCACATCTGCAAAAGAAAAGGGCTCAGAGCAGCGAGAAAGCGTTTAACACCTGAACGCGGCTTATCAGGTTAAAAGCTAGCATTTCTCTTTCCTACTGGAAAAGTTCCAAAGATGATGTCCACTGCCTTGGTGGCCCATCAGCCACTGAAGAAAACAGAACTTGAGTCTCATCTGCTTGAAATAACGTATTTCAGTCCATCCAGTACAGTCCATTGGCTCGGGAAAGAAAGGCTTCTCATCACAGAGCACTGCGCTTCTTCACGGGCCTCATTGTTCTCCAGAAAGAGTGCAGTGTAGAAGCCTGGAGTTATGGCCTAGTGAGGACCCACTCCTGGATCCCGGCCTTGGGTCCAGCATAACCTGCTTGGTAGACTCTAGAACACCCAGCTCTCTCTGTCTTGGTTTCTTCATCCAAATGCCAGAAAGATGGAGTGGCTGTCAGACTTGAATGCCACCGTGATAGAGCTCAGATATGAGAACAGGCTGGCTGTCACTACTACTATTGGCCTTTACTCTACTTTGTGTAGATTCCAACAGCATGATGCCAACACCTCCAGGCATCTTCCTGGCTCTTTATTGTTCTGGTCCATCATCTTGGATCCGTTACATTTCACTAAACATTTTATGTTTTCTGGGAAAGAGAAGGCTTTGAAATAGTCTTTCAATTTTAATAAAAGTTGTTAATTGAAAATGGAATTCAAGAACATACATACAAAATGTCACTCGGTACCCCATTTGGGAACATCAGAGGAACCAGGTAGAACACTGTCTTGTGCCTGTGCAGGGTTTTTACATCCCCACGTGAGGACAAGCTCATGCCAAGATTACTGTGGGAAAACAGTTCACAGAGTTACAGAAAACACACAAGGGCTGACGAGATGGCTCGGTGGTCAAAATCATTTGTCACTAAGTCTGACATGGTGGCATAAGAGAACTGACTCCTACAAGTTGTCCTCTGACCCCCATGTGCTTGCTGTTCCACATGCATGCACAAACGTGCACACACAATCAATCAGAAAAATTAAAAGAAATTCACTCAAGTTTTAGTAAATATGTATTCTCACAGCTTGAGAATACATGCAATGGGATATTCTGATTAGTCACGTGACTTTGTGGAGAGGCTACACTTGCATCATGCCTTGTGTCTTAGCTAGGGTTTCTATTGCTGGGAAGAATACAGAAGCTCTTATAAAGGGAAACCATTTAGCAGGGGTAGCTATCATTAGTTCAAGCTCGTCATAGTGCGGATTGGTGGCATGTAGGCACACATAGTGCTGGAGAAGGAGCTAAGGGTCCTACATCTTGACCCTCAGGCAACACAGAGTGGTCTGAGACACTGAGCATAACTCAAGCACGTATGAGACCTCAAAACCCATCCCCACAGTAACCTACTTCCTGCAACAAGACCACACCCACTCCAACAAAGTCACACCTCCCAGCAGTGCCACTCCCTGGGAGCTTATGGGGGTCAATTACATTCAGACTACCATACCTTGCTTGTGTATGGCCCATAGATAAGTATAGTTTTTATTTTTAATGGTGTTGTAAGACTTTCACATCTATGCAGTTGAGGCTATTTGTAGCTGAATACATCTGAAATATTTATAGGTAGAATCTTTATGACAAAAGTGTGCTTGCTATTGAATTTAGCTGTAACCAAGTCACACAAAATTCTTGTATAATTTAATTTTCCATGAACCAGAAGGAACTTCTGACTCTTATAATTTTGAAGTTTGGGGATTACAAAGATCAGTTAAAATCAAACTATATCATGGCTAAAATTGTAAACTTCTAAGTATCACCTGGTGCACTGGTTATCTTTGTTTCTATAATAAAAACCATGACCCAAAGTGACTCATGGAAGAGTTTCTTTTTTACTTATGGTTCCAGAGGGACAAGAGCCCATCATGGCAGAGAAACTTGACAGCAAGTGGCAGTCATTGCAGTGGGAGCAGGAAACTTAAAGACCACATTGCAGGAAGTAGAGAGTGAGCTAGAAGTGAGGTGGGGCTATCAGCTCTCCAAGTTCACCCCCAGTGATGCACTGCCTCCAACAAGGCTGCACAATCCACTTCCATAACCTCTCCGGTGTTTCCAGCATGCTCCTAACCAGCACACCAGGGTTGAAGGTAGAGTCTGCACTCACGTGGTGGTGTTCTTTATTGAGGTAGTTAAAAATCCCTTAGTGTTGGCTTTTTCCATCTGTTTTCAGTGTGAAGTGGGGTCAAGAAGTTAGCACCTGTGAAGCACTTTGAACTGTGGAGTGCTCGCCTAGCTCTAGGAGCTGTTGTCATTGAGATAAAGCTAGTTTGTACCTGTGAGTAAGTCAAAGGAGACAACAGTGTCCTCTTGACTAGAATAAGCCCTTGAATAGTTATTCCATGTGCTGCATCCAACTGCTACCCATTCTCTACAGCACAGACTTAGAAGCCCATGACTGTCACTAGGAAGAGACTTGAGAATAATCTATGTGGAACTCCACACTGCTTACACCCTTCCACCATTCATCCATGCCAGCACTGATGACTCTGTGGATGATGGCCCTGAACCTTCTAGAACCCTCCAGAACAGTGAGTGATTCTCAACGTTCCTAATGCTGCAACCCCTTAGTACAGGTTTTTATGCTATGGTGATTCCCAACCATAGCATTAATTTTATTTCTACTTTGCAACTAATTTCGCTACTGTTATGAACTTTAGTGTAAATACTTGATATGCAGAGGACACCCCTGTAAAAAGATCATTTGGCCACAAAGAGATAAAGACCCACAGGCTGAGAATCACTACAATGCTAGCCTCTGGAATTGGCCTCCGGAAAGATGTAGGATAGAGCCAAATTCACACTGACACCACTTGGCTAACACTATCAGTATGAGGCTGCTCTGGATATTGGTATGGAAGAGATGTGTGAAGCTTCTAATGTAAGTAGGGAAAGGGGTTGGGTTCTATAAGCCACTCGGGTTTGGGAGGTGCTGTGTTGCTCTAACTCCACCTCTTGCACTGGTTTGTGTAATGGTCTAGCAGGGAAAATCTTCCCATTGCACTTTCTAATCAACCAGATTCCTAATGTGAGGATTATCACTTACCCCTATTTTTAGACACATTTTCTTTTGAAAGCAAGAGGAAAATCCTTGGGATCTGGGACTTGAATACATAGAGTGAATTAAGGACCGATCAACGCTCCAAGGTTGGAACTGTGATCGCAAGTCTTTCTCCATCCACGTTTGAAGGTTCTTATGCACTTATGTCTGCTTCTTCATGGATCAAAAAAGTATGAACTTTCATTTTGGCTTACATGACAAGTGTTTCCTTTTAACACTTCAATAAAAAATAAACGGAAATTTTCCACAGAGCTGAGAGGCTGACAAGCAAGACAAAATTTCCATCAATATTTGAGTCAGGCCTCCCAGACAGAACACAGAGTTGGGATAAGAAAACAGTTCTCTCCCTCCATCCCTCCCTTCCTCCTTTTCCTCCCTCCCTCCCTCTCCCTGTGTTTTCTCCATTTGTCTGTGTTCTCTCTCTCTCTCTCTCTCTCTCTCTCTCTCTCTCTCTCTCTCTCTCTCTCTTCTTTCTCCTCTCTCTATGTATATCTCTCTCACTCCCTCTCTTTTCTCTTTACAAAGTTTGAAAAACAATAAAATCTCTCCAACTCTCTTGAGAGTATCTAATCAAAGATGAAAATATCCCTCTGCTGTTATGAAAAATAATACAATAGCCCCTGACTTGGAAGAATATCAATATAAGAAATGCGCTTCGAGCATCTTAAAGTAAAACATCAAAAAGCTTTGATAATTTAAGTTAGCTAAAGAGACATTTCTTTCTGTTTGCTTTGTCATAGAAACCATGGGCACAGTCTCTAGTATTTTTGCCATGGACCTTGGTTCTTATAGAAGCTATTCATGGGAAACTACTGTTAGCTTGTCTTCACTAGTGTAAGACCATCATCCATTAATAGATCAGATTCCCAGACTCCACCTCACGACTTCCTCTTTCTCAGCAAGTTTCTGTACAAGTGTTCTCTTCATGCAGTCCTGGGAAGCTCTTAAGGGCTGGTTTGGTTGTGGGTCACATACATGTGAAGTCTATGTCATAACACTTATTTTCCACTCTTATGGATACCATTTGCCCTGCTGCACTGCTTACTAAGCCATTGGAAGATTTCACTGGTGAGCCAGAGGTGGTGGTACAGGAAGGAGATTGAGGCAGGAGACGACATGTTTAAAGCTAGCCAGGGCTAGAGAGTGAACTCAAGGCTAGTCTGGTAGTACCTTCAAATTTTAAAAGAAAATAGAGATGCTAGAGAGATTGTTTAGTAGTTAACAGCCCTTTCTGCTCTTTGAGTTGACCTGAGTTCAGTTCCCAGAGGTCACTTGGGGATGAGGGGTAATCCGACATCTTCTTTGTTGTCTTCAGATA
>NC_022010.1:71270631-71278821 GCF_000317375.1 Microtus ochrogaster
TTTAAAAAGTAATAAAACCTACCTCCAGGGCCCAGGGCCCTCGGGCAGATCCCCAGCTCCACAAAGATGTGCATAGAATGAGTTTTTAAATGGGTCCAAATTTGACCCCTTGTGAGGAACAACTGCAGAATCAATGGCAGAGCAACAGACTGCCCAAGTGGGTCTTAAATATTTCTTCAAAGGCCAGAGTCAACAGAGAAAAACCCTGTTTTTCCCTAAACACCCTCCTTGGACCTAGCACAGACGTGCACCCCTCACCTCTGCTGTGTGGTCCTCCAACCACAATTACAGAAACGAGAAATATAGTGATGGAAATTCAAAATGTTTCATCCGTGCTGATGTTATCAAGATAACGACGTCACCAGAAAGAACATTTTGTCACTACGCCTCCAGGTCTCAGGGTTGCCCACGTTGTCCCATGGTCAGTTCCCATTTTGTTCACTGCCCCCTAGTTCTAAAGTGTATTGCCCCCCCCCCAACACACAGACACACTTTTCCTCCGAAAGATCGCCTTCAAGAAATTGAGCCCCATGGCTCAATTCTGAGTCCTCCACACGGGGAGCCCCCTCCATTGCCTTGTTAGGTCCTGACACCGACGTCCTTCCCCCCCCCACACACACCCAGTGTTAACTGAGGTGTCTCTCTTTAATAGTGTAAGTGAGTCCATTGGGTAACCCCCAGTGACAGCTCCTCTGTTACTCTTCCTTTGATTGTTAGAGCTGTACGTTTTAAGCCTTTAATTCTCATGGTGACCCCAAAAAAACACACATGCAGTTGCCAGAGGAGCAGTTGTGCGATTCCAAAGCCGTTGTGGCATGTGCACCTTCCTGCAGCTCCATTTGACCCCCTTCCTGTCGGTGCCTTGAGCTCCATTAGATCTTTTCTTTCAAATCACTTCCTTCTTCTCTTTTCCCAGGGAGCCCTAATCCATCTCTCCCGCACTCAAAAAGGACAACAGCATTTATTAAATGTCCTACTTTGAAAAACACTCTGAATGGTACATCCCCTATGAAAAGCAATCTAATGCTAAGAGATTCCTAACACCAGCACGCACTCCAAAAACAGAGTTTACATGTTAGTGGAAGCATATAAACTTTGTATTCTATGTATGTATCACGTATGACATAATAAACCCACTTAGTAACGTATCTAAGATTCACTAAGAAGACATAGACCTTGTGTTCTCATCACATATGCTTATGTTGAGGTAAATTTGAGTCAGTGGATATGCTAATTACCTGTGTGTTAAATTACTTTCCTTGTGCTTGTACTTGACAAGAGCCATGTAAGGAAAGAAGGTCTTATTCTGACTCACAATTGGAGGTGACAGCAGTCTGTGAGAGCAGGGTGGTCATGGCGGTGGGAACACCAGGCAGCTGGTCGCATTGTGTCCACAGTCAAGAAGCAGAGGGATGGATGCTGAGGCTCAGTTCACTGTCTCCTTTTCATCAGTCCAAGCGCCCAGCACATAGGATGGAGTAACGTGTACTCAGGTAGGTCTTCACACCTCTATTAAACTATTTTAGAAGCTCCCTCACCAACACATCCAGATGTTTCTCTCCTATGCAACTCTAGATCTCATCTAAGCTGATAAACAGTACTCTGTGAAGTTACAGATTTGGAGATGGGGCATGACAGGTGGTCAGCCATGCTGGGTATCACACCCGTCACAGCCCAAGGCTCTTCTGTAGACTTCATTGTTGCTTTCAATCTGGGACCCTTCTGGTACCTCACACATGAATACCTCTAGATTTCTCCAGGGACAAACTTCTGTAGGTGATTTATTTGTTGGTTATATGATTTTACTTGGGTTATCTGTGTCATGGGCGTTGAAGGCATCCCAATGCCTTTGCACAGTATCTTCATAAATTGTATAGTATGGGAGTATTTCTGCTTAAACACCCTCAACCCACCGGGGAATTTCTGAGTCCAGTTTTTTCTTTCACTTACAGTTTTCCCTAACATAATATTTTTATTAATTATTTGTTAATTTCAAAGAATGCACCCTGATCGTAATTTTTCAAACATACACAAAATGAAAATGGTTATACAGAAACTACCCACATTCACTGCCAATGATTTATTTCCAGTAGTTTTGACTATTTGTTATTGTAATATATTTCTACGTATTAACCTCTTTACTGCATCAATTTTATTTTTATGCATTTTGTAGCTATCAGTTGGTTTGATTTGTAAATAATACATATATAGATCATTTTTAGGAGTTTAGTGTTTTATGTATTCAGGGGTGTGTGGAGGCCCAAAAATATGAGCTTATTTCCACCTTGTCTGAAGGGCAGAGAGTTTTAGCTTGTTCGGAGTTGTTAACAAGTATGGCTACACACCCTGAACTAGGGTATGGTTATGTGGTCCTTTTGACATTAAGATGGCCCATATAGGTGGATCCACTCCACCCTGACCAATGGTCAGGATATTCAAGCATACTTCTGCTCCTTCTTTTGAAATAGGACATTTGACCTTGGGAGTGCCTGCTTTCAGGATATTTGGTCAAGGGTGGGTTCACTGCCTAAACAACAGAATGCTAATGTCTTGATGTCTCAAAGTATTGAAGCAAACAACTGTTCTAGTTGTCTTTTGAATCATGTTAAAGCAGTCTTTTGTCTTCTTCCCCCTGCTGCATTGGGGTATAAAGGTGTATGAAAAATTAAACGTGGGTGATTTCAGCATTCCCTGGAACTCCTTCCTGGTACTATCCTATGTTTTCTGTCTTATTATTTTCACCTGTGTTTTCATTCTCTTTACTTATTTTCTAACACCCATGCCTCTACCCTGGTAAGTGGTATTGTTGTCAAAGCTGGTCCCTGACGGGGAAAATGCCTGCAGTGAAAGCACATATCTAACTTGCACTACTCTGAAAGCTAGGTTTGTATACTTGTAGACATATAATATGTGTGTAATTACACTCCTGTCAAGTCAGAACATGCTGTCACTACAGTTCTTTCATGGTCTTTCCTGATGTAGGTGGGTCTTCTATCTATCTGCTGCTTTCATTGGTTAATTAATAAAGAAAACTGCTTGGCCTGATAGGTCAGAACATAGGTAGGTGGGGAAGACAGAACGGAATGCTGGGAAGAAGGCAATGAGGCAAACACCATAGCTCTCTTTTCCTATGTGGATGCAGGTTAAGATCTTTCCCAGTAAGCCACTACCTTGTGGTGCTACACACATTATTAGAAATGGGTTAATCAAGAGGTGAGAGTTAGCCAATAAGAGGCTGAAACTAATGGGCCAAGCAGTGTTTAGAAGAATACAGTTTCTGTGTAATTATTTTGGGTAAAGCTAGCCTGTGGCCGGAAGCTGGGTGGAGGGAAGTAGCCCGCTGCTCCATCTACACCTTCCCAGTTCATTGCCATCTAATTCAAGGCAACCATCATTTCCTTTTATTTCGCAGTATTCATAGAACTCTGTTTTACACAGAGAAGGTAACTTCAAGCTAGTAACACATAGCTTCTTAAACTCTGGGTCACAACCCTATAATGGGGGTGTCACGGAAAATCTGACAATAGTACAGAGGTTTTGAATATGCAGCAGCCAAGAATCAATGCTAAAGAAAATGTGTAACAAACTCTAAGAGCTTCGGGCAGAGCACCTCATGTAGCATCCTGCGACTCCACGACCTCCGTACTGAACCCAACTTGGACACTTTGTACTGAGAATGCCTCAAACCAGACCACAAACATACTGACAAATTCTTCCCAAACGCCTTGACTCAGACTCCACATTATTGTATGTTATGAATTGTCTTATTTTTTTGAAGTATGTACAAAGTTTTCTGTGTGTGCAGAGGCATAATGGTTCAGAGCACTACAGAAAGTTGAGGCATTCAATAGTTCTCTGTTATTATTCCTGAGTGAGAATCAAATTAGAACCACACAGATTGTGTTGAAGTTTGATTTAAGAGTTGCTGGTTTGAATCACATTAACATGCCTCAGCGTTGTCTGACTTTGGATCAATGCGAAATTTTCAACCATTTCGGGAATGGCTCTTATCACACTTCTGACGTTTTGTACTTATATGGGGTACCACTCTCAGCACCGACAACTATTGAGTCAAAATATCAGTCAATGTTGAAGATATTCTATATCTGTGCTACATCACATATTCACCAAGATTTAATTCTTTATGAAAAATAAATATGTACATCACCTCACTGGTATTCTTTTATAAACAGTAGACTCATATTTCCCCCAAAGAAGTGCTATAAAATACATTTCTTTATTATTTGTTCTCACCTGATGTTTAATTTGATGGGTGGGTGGCTGTTTGTTTGACACAGGATCTCATGTAGTCCAGTCTGGTCTCCAACTCACTGTGTATCTGAGGCTGGTTTTGAACACCAGATCCACCCATCTCTACTTCCCACATACGGGAATTAATTCTACACATGCATCACTATGGCCAGATAATCTGTATGCAAGAGTGGCTATAAAATATTTCTCAGGTAAAAAGACAGGCCATGAGTGTGAAAATCTTAAGTGTCTTAGAGCACATCACATGCAACCATAAAGTGTACAACCTGCCTTTTAGAACAATGAACTCCATCAGCCCTTTCTACACTCTCTATCATTGCCTGGTGCTTGGCATATCTCTCTGGGATTGCTTGAGCTCTTTGAACAAGTTGGTTAATTTAAGCACTTTGTGCTTCATCTTCTTGGCCTCCCCAGCTTCCATTTTTTTTTTAACTGAAGTTCCACATGGCTTTGACATGAACTTGTTACTGGCCACAGAGTGTGGACAGTACGGGTGCAGAAACAACTCACAACAGGTTGAGCCTGGAGGTTTTTCTGCACCCATCCCCAAAGGTTTCTTGGCCCGGCCTGGCATAGCCCATTGGACACGGGGTAGAGCTGGAATGATAGGGACACCTGTTGAAGCTGTGATGCACAATGCCCAATTCAAGTTCCCTGTGAGTCACACAGAGCAGGGTCCGGCCCAAGCTGCCTTTGGGCCTGAGTCACAGGATGCCAAACTGTGTCACAGGATGCCGAGCTGTGCACAACACTTCTGCACATGAACTGGTACATTCCGCTGCAATAGGCAAGTTGTTGTTGGATTTTCAGCTTCAGGAGCCTGCCAAAGAAAAGGTGAAGAAGAAAAGAATCTGTAATGAATGGCCCTCAGGACTGAAAAGAACCACTTGAGAAGCTGTAAACATAAAAGCAAGTTGCATAGATGTCCTGGAACAAAATGGTGACATCTCGGTAATAAGTTGCCCATCTGTGAATACAGAGAAACTCTGAAGGGAGAGTATTCTGTGAAGCAAGGCATTCCCAGGGTTTTGGAACCTGTTCAGGAGCACATTGTCCATGACAATGCTACATGGGTTCACTGCTCTTTCGCTCTTTGCCTAAGGCTGTTGTGTAAACACAGGTTCTAGGTCCTTGCTGAGTATTCTAGAGTGTAAGATCACAATGGCTGAAATCCGTGCTGAGATCCCCTGGTGTTCACCACATAAAGCTGTGAGGCTTCAAGCAGGGAGCAGATGCCTAGTCACCAGGCCGCTGAAATCGGAGAATCTGCTGAGGGTAACTATTCCCACTGTGGAAAACTAAGCAAGAAGGATAGAACACATGTGAGCTGGCAACCCCTGGGCTTGAAACGAGCAGATGGGAAAGAACGCTGTCCTGGAATCTGTTGGAAGAGGATGGAAAAAAGAAAGTGAGCCAGGTGGTGGAGACACCTTTAACCTCAGCACTTGGGAGGTAGAGGCAGGTGGATCTCTGTGAGTTCATGGCCAGACTGGTCAAGAGCAAGTTCCAGGATAGCCAGGACTGTTACAGAGAGAAACCCTTTCTCTTAAAACCAACCAACCAAACAAACAAACAAACAAACAAACAAACAACCAAACAAACAAACAAACAAAAAGAAAGAAAGAAAAATGAGTGGAAGGAGAGCCTGACCCACGTGGTCTGGTTTCTGGAGGAGTCAGTGAGGCAGGGAGCAGGAGGAACCATTGTCTGAGCTGATGATGCAGATGGGACACTCAATAATAAGGTGATGCTCAGAGCATTGAATGAAGGTCCCTGGAGCAGTCAGAGATTAGTATTTGGACTCATCATACGAGAGAGAAGAGATTGTTCATTTCCTGGGGAGATTGTTCATTCCTTAGGGAAGGGCAAGTGTTGACTGAGTTTTCTGTCCTGCCCACTTCCCGTAGTCATTAAGTCCCAAAGAAATCACACAGAGGTCTACATTAGTTATATACTGATTGGCCCATTAGCTCAGGCTTCTTATTAACTCTTATAACTTATATTAGCCCATTATTCTTGTCTATGTTAGCCACGTGGCTTGGTACCTTTTTTGGTGAGGCAGTTACATCTTGCTTGCTCTGTGGCCAGGTCAGGACTGCAGACCAAACTTTCCTCTTCCCAGAATTCTCCTGTTCTTGTTGCCCTGACTCTACTTCCTGCCTGGTTGTTTGTCCCACCTATACTTCCTGTCTGGCTACTGGCCAGTGTTTATTTAAAATATAATTGACAGAATACAGACTATTGTTCCACACAAGACAAGGCTTGAGGCCAAGTGTCCCTCCAGAGGCAAGGCCACTCTTAACCTTAACACGAGTCATGTCCTCGTGTGCTACAGACCTAGCACTAGGACACCAGCAGTTAGAACACCTGCATCCTCAGGCCCTTTACTTCTCTGTTCATTCCAGTGTCGGGCTGCAGTGCCAGCCTCCTAAGGGATGAGGAGGATGGAGCTGGTAGGAGCTCCAGGCCGAGTTTGGCCTCTGGTTGTGTGTAGCAACCCAGCTCCAGGAGTGACTTTCTAGGGCACCCACTCGTGCGTGGGGTTGGATGTTGAGTGAAGCAGCTTGTGGAACCTGGCATGTGGGTTTCTAAGGGCATAATGAATGCAGGCTCTCCCTCTAGCCTTCTGAGGAGCCTGGCTGCCCATGGTACCTCACAGCAGAGAGGCAATGGTTGGGAGTACTATGGGGAGGAAGACACCATCCTCTGACTTCCCACCCCAACCCAAGATGGACCCTTGCATCCCCTGGACTGCAGCGAACCATCAGCATGACGAGGGGGAGGCCTGTCTTTGTCTTCCCATGTGGGCTCAAGCTGTTTCCCATGCCCTGGGGTACTGGAGACTTTCACACCTCTTCCCTCTGTTGCTCCGATACCTTCCACATGTGGCACACAAGGGAGGCCTAAACCATTTCCTTCTTTTATGGCACTGATTGATTTCATATGCCCACTCCATGTGGGTCTGTGCTGCCGGAGGATCTTACACACCCGAAGCCCATCTGTGTGAGCTTAGCAAGGGCAGAGACCTGGAACCACACATGACAGAGCTCTGGCTCTCCACTCCCTGGCAGGAGTACCCTCCAGTGCAAGCTCTCATCTAGCTGAGCATGTAACCGTGAAGTGGGCAGCCACCTAAAGAGCCTCCCATAACTCTGGGCAGATTGCTTTCCTCAACTGTGCAATGGAGCTAACAGCAACATGTTTGATAAGGATGGGCTGGGAAGACCATGGTAAAAGCCTCAGGCATCATGCTCCACACTGGTTAGCCATTAATCACTCCATCGAGAATTCTAACATTTGCCATTGCGGTCTTCATGCACTAATACATATGCACACCTGTACCCCACAAAACCCTTCATTGCGCACCCAAGGAGGAAGATGAACAAGAAAGGGGGCATGGGGTTCCTGTGCTCATTTGTCTGAGACTAACCTGCAGAGTCTCCAGTAGCCGGCCTCCCCTCCACCCTGCTTCCCACCAGCTGTCTGGGCCATGTTGAGTTCTCCCACCACCCAGGCAGCCCCATCCTGAGTTGATTTAGGGAAAGCCTTTCATGTGGCCCCCTGGATCTCTAAACCCTTCACGGAGCAGATTTATTCATCTCTGTTCCCAGGCCTCTTTTAACTCAGCGCTGGGGTTTGATTTGTTCCCTGCACTTCCCAGCTGAGCCTCGAGATGGGGAAGGTTCTGCTGATGGTGGCTGCAGATGTTCTAAAGCAGTGTGTTACAGAGTTCTTATGGAGCACAGCTGGCCCCCAGAGCAGGGCAAATGGGGCGCAGAGAGGAACGCTCACCTAGTGCTTAGCTGTGCTACTGAATGTGTGGCCCACACACTTTTATTCTTTGTTTGCTTGTTTGTTTGTTTGCTATTAGAACGGATCATAGCCATGACAATTAGGAAAAACATATCCATTGCAAAA
>NC_022010.1:71278921-71282721 GCF_000317375.1 Microtus ochrogaster
TGAAGTAACTCAGGTCTGATATTGGTAGGCAGAGACTGCTTGTTCATTTCCTGACTGCTGAGACCCAAATACTAACACAGAAACTATATCAATTACAGCAGTATTTGACGAATACCTTAAGCATATTTCTAGCTAACTCTATTCATAAACACCATTGAAATGTTTTGTGACATGTTCTCTTAAAAGAGCTGCAAGATTTTTGTAGCTAAAGCTGAGTCAGGAAACCTCTCTTAAATGAGATGTGCTTGTATCTAGCAAACAGCATACCTGTGAAAATGCTGCTACCAGGAAGCTGTACTTTTCTTACAGGTATAAGATGGAATTTCAGAGTTGTTTGATTTGCATTTCTTTGATGACCTTGGGGTTTTTAATATAATTGAAATCATAAAAGTGGTGGTATGAACCCTGCATTTCCCTGGCTGCTCACTCTGTGATATCTGGCAAGGTCACTATTTTATCTAAATGTCTACTTAATGACCTAGAAATGACAATCTGTACTTTTCAAGTTGGATGCACAGAGGGAATTAGAATGGCATAGATAAGCCACTGTGCATGGCACACAGTAGGCTAACTACCCAAATCAATGAGTTGTACTGAGTCAGGCTGTAGAGGACATCTTTCAGAAGGGTCCCTG
Source organism: Microtus ochrogaster (assembly GCF_000317375.1). NCBI lineage: Eukaryota > Metazoa > Chordata > Mammalia > Rodentia > Cricetidae > Microtus > Microtus ochrogaster. Next base: position 71,279,556 of record NC_022010.1, read on the forward strand.
TTCTGCAGGACTTGCAATCTGGATCCTTTGCATCCTCACAAGTTTATTCCGTTAAGGCCTAGACAGTATTTTTGACTTTATAAAACATTTGGTCTCTAGCAACCATTCCACTATGACCTCACAACCCCAAAGCAGTTTATGTGTGACATGTAATAAATGGCCATGACTATGTGCCAACAAAACTTTATCTTTTAAACACAGATAGCAGGGTGCAATGTGGCCCATTGTCTATAATCTGCTGACCCCTTTTGGGGAATAAAAGTCCAATAGGCAAAATGAGAACTATAGAGCAGTTGATAGAGTCCTGGGGTGGCATGAACAAAGCCCCCAGGTTCAATGCCCTACACCACATAAACCTGGAGGCATGCCTGCCTGTATTCTAGTACTTGTAAAAGCAAGAAACTCAGGTGTTCAAGGTCGTTCTTAACTATGGAGAGCCTGAGGCCAGCATTGGCCAGGAGAGACCCTGCCTAAAAACAACTGCTTGAGATGTTGCAAATGGGAACATCTAGCAAGGGAGCTGTGTTCATCCTTTAGTATCGTAGCTTTGGGTGTCCTTTGTGAAAATTTAGCTTCCTAAAAATATAAGGGTTTAAGTCTCCTATCCAGAGACCTACCATGTGACAGCCACAGCCTCACTGCAGGGAGAACATAGGCCCATTTCCCAGTGTTCTATGAGCCATGCGCCTCTGGACTTTTTTCTTCCTCAGACTCTAAAATATAAACAATGATACCTCTTATGTCCCTAGATTAAAAAAAAAGATAGAGATAATGTTGATAGAACTCAAACTGAAGTTTGGAGAACTAACACAAATGAGTGATTCTCAGCAGGGATGGTGTTGCCCAGGGACAATTCGTCAATGATTTTGTTTCTCACTCAAATTGCAATATGGACCAAATTCCAGTAGTTAGACAAGGCTGTCACCAAAGTCACTGCATAGACGGACATGAGAGGAAAGCCAAGGTGACCTATGAAAACCATTAGGTGAGTCCATTAGACTTGTGGAGACCATAGTTGTTGTCAGAAACCCTGCAATGCACAGGACAGCTCCTCTTTCTCCCTACACTGCACAGGACAGCTCCTCTTTCTCCCTACACTGCACAGGACAGCTCCTCTCCCTCCCTACCTACACTGCACAGGACAGCTCTTCTCTCTCTCCCTACACTGCACAGGACAGCTCCTCTCTCTCCCTACACTGCACAGAACAGCTCTTCTCTCTCCCTACACTGCACAGGACAGCTCCTCTCTCTCCCTACACTGCACAGGACAGCTCTTCTCTGGCCTGTGATGAGTTCTACTGATGTTAAGAAAACCTGGATCCACAAATATAAAGTATTTTACAGCTAATAGAGTTGATGTGCAGTCTTTATTATGCAGAAAGTTTGCATAATGCAGTTTTCCCTGTTGCCATATAGGAAGGTTGGAAGAATGAAATAATATACATGCAAAGCCAGCCTATCCTGGTCACTGTGTTTTGGGCAAAAGCTAAATCCTCACTGCCAGCTAACTCATTCTGGAGGGCCCTGGCAGACTCCAGAACATTCTTGAATTCATCCCGCCCATGCCCTCTTCCCTTCAAGCCTTGTTTCCCATGGCTGTCTCCTCAGCGGGCTCAGGAGTGGCTTTGGACACCTTTCAAATGCGGGGGAGCTGGGAAGCCACACCTTGGTCTGCTTTTCTAGCGGCCAAATTATTAAATTCCTTTAGCTTTTCCCTGGGCTCTAGTTTTGAAGGCCTTAATTATTTGGGTTTTCACGAAGACTCCCCTGTGGGTTTTCTCCTCGTTTGCCACATACCTCCCACGAAAGAACTCATGGTTTCTCTTGCACTTGGGAGGAATCACCCAGTGGTTTGGATGTCACATCTATGGCTTGCTTCTCACATCTATCCATGCAGGTGGCTTTGGTGGCAGCTTGTCTGAATACTGGGGGAGTCCAGCCAACTTTGTACAGTAATGGGGATGCAGAGTAAAGCCCAAAGTAGTGTGGTTCAAGGGAATTTGCTTTTCCAGACCTAGGGAGGTTCCTAGCCACCCAGGGACACAATGCAAGACATAGGTGACAGCTTTTCCCTTTTGCTCCTCATGAGCTGATTTGTGTCCATCTCCTCCAAAATGGTTCCTTGAGCTGAGGTGATGACTCAGTAAGGAGCGCCATGCAAATATGAGGAGCTGAGTTCAGTCCCCAGCGCCCACATAAACAAAGTTTCTGCAGTGTGCACATGCAATCCCAACCGTGGGAAGGCAGAGAAAGGCAGGTCCCTGGGGCTCACTGGCTAGCCAAACTACCTACCATGGGAGTTCAAGGCCAATGTGAAAACCTGTCTCAAAAACCAAGACAGACAGCATCCTGGGGATGACACCTGTTATCAATTCTCTTCATGATATGCAGAAACGGGGAGTAGCTGGGTCATGTGGTAATTTTAGCATTCCCTTCAGCGAGCATTTTGTGTTCTCAGCAGCCATGTGCACACACACTCCCTCTTCTGCCCCGTGCACTCAGCAGGGTTGACAGTTCTAAGAAGGCTCCCGAGAGCCATGGCTGCTGGGAAGCCATGTGTTTGCCTCACTTCATCAACCATGAGAATTCGATTCCACATCAGTGGGTAAAATTCTCAAGTCCTCAGCTTCCTCCTTTGGAAAAAAGAAAGCTTATCCAGATGTTGACCACAAATTATGAGGAAATCCCAACTCAAAACACCAGGTACTTAATATTACGTTAACACAAATGTATTTTTACATACACACATGTACATATACTTTACTCTGATACTTTATTGACATTAGCATATATATGTATATATAATAACACTCATATATAAATATACACATGTACATAACTTTTCCTAAAGAAATATGAACATACAACTTCTCCTCATCCAAGATAGGGAACTGACAACAGGCCAAAGAAATGATTCCATCAAAGTCAAACTTGATGAACCCAACTTGATGAACCACTGCGTTTATTGGGATTACTTACAAGAATATGGATGACAAGTTAGTGACAGGAGCCACATCTTTCAAAAGTCCACCCCTTTTGAAGACACAAAAAGCCACATTTCCAAATTTCTCAGCACAATGTGCAGGCAGTTGGACATATCATAGTCACTTTTTAAGTCTCCTTCCAGATGTTTTGTACCCCCACTATATCTGTCTGTCTATCTATC
>NC_022010.1:71283271-71285265 GCF_000317375.1 Microtus ochrogaster
ATCTATCTATCTATCTATCTTTTGTCTTTCTATGTATCTATCTATCATCTATTGTCTATATATATCCATCTAATCTATCTTTCATTATTATAGAACATTTGAACAAACTCATTACTAGAATAATATGTATCCTATAATAAGTCTTCATAATATAGTTGTTGAATGGTTCACTAATCTTATTCATCTTTTCAGGGTTACCTGCCCTATAGCATTCTTCTTTGCCAAAGTGGTATCTCTAGGAGAAATAAAGAAGATAACCAATAGATGGAACACAACTCTGGCAATTCTAGAAGTGCATTCTCACAAGCTGTAGGAACCACGTTTTCATCCCATGCGTCAGGAGTCTATTTCAAACATGGTGCAACAGTCTGACTATCACCTAACTCCTTGGCCTACAAGCATGTATCTAAGTACCATGTCCTTTACGTATTTATGACATTTTTATCTTCAGGATTTGGGCACTTGGCCAAGTAGCCAATGTCAAAACTAAATAATGAGCTTGCTTCGTAGTTAATAAAAATCTTCCTAGATAGTAAGGTTAAGGAATGACGTCATTGCCTGGTCATGTTAGGAAGGTTGAAGAGAAATAAGTAGCTTGACTGGAGAGCTGGATCTAGAAGGAGTCCACGGCGTTTGCCCTGGGGCTTTGGCAGGGATTGGCATGAGGTGTTTTGAAGCAGCACAAGCTGGCATTTTTCTGACTGCTAATATTCACCAATATAGGACACCTGGCTCCACGACCCCAAACAGCCACTTAGATTTCTAGTCTGGGCTATTGCTGGGCAGAAGGTAAATGGGGAGAGCATGAACTCTCCCAGGAAGAGCTGTTTTCTGTTTCCTCCGAGGCACAGCTCTCTTTGAAGGAGGGGTTGGTACTGGTGGGATGGGGAAACGGTGAAAAGGCAAAAAAGCAGAAAGGAAAATTAGGCTGGTGGGAAATAGGAGTTGAAATGATGGCGGGCTCTAAAAACGTGCTCTAGAGGGACACTGTCCAGTGTGTCCGGGGACATGACCCAAGCCCATCCCTTCCCTGCTTAGGTATACTAAGCTGTTGCGGACCTTTGAAAAATGGCTTCCGATTGGGTCCTCCCACCTCTCAGACTGCAGGAGCTTCCCTCAGTTTAACTCTTCTGTTCTAGTGGAAGTAAGTAGCTGAGCCACATTCTGGCTCACTCCATGGCGGAGCAGCTATGCCCAGTAGGTCACCTTTCCTGTGACCACATGAGCACAACCATGTGTCAGTGTACTTTGTATAATGTGAGAAGCTACTCGAACCTAGTGTTTGAGACTCCTGGGTGTGAGAAGAATCAGGGCCAGAATGAAGACCACAAAGCCCATGTCACCAAGACAAGCTCCTGTGAGACACCAGCATTTGCCTCTGTGACTTTGAGCCCCTCCGTGTCTGATAGTTTCCCACGATCTGTCTTAGCTATGTTAGGCAAAGATAAGCAAAGTAGAGCCAGGCAGCATGGGAACCAAACGTGAGAGTCTTTTCTGTGTGAGAACTGGGAGAAGGAGGGCAGAAGAGCAGCATGGTGGGCAGTGTAGTCACTGTGGGAACACAGGTGGTGGACAGAAAGACTTGAGGGCAGGACAGACAGAAGGTCTAGCCTAAGGAAAGGTCTGCTCTGTGTGTCAGAGGGCACCTCAAATGACATTTCTCTACTATCTAATATTGACTCCAAAGTTGTTAAATCATCCCAGTTAGGAATCAAAAGTTCTCCCAACAGTAGCCTTTTAGAAGGTGGCTTCTGGTTGGCTGGAACTTAGGGATCGCTTTTAGAAGGTGACTCCTCTTTGGCTGGAAGCTTAGGGATGGCCTTCAGAAGGTGGCTTCTGGTTGGCTCAAAGTCAAGATCATATATAGAAAAGTGAAGCCGGGCAGTGGTGGTGCACGACTTTAATCTCAGCACTCGGGAGGCAGAGGCAGGCGGATCTCTGTGAGTTCGAGACCAGCCTGGTCTACAAGAGCTAGTTCCAGGACAGGCTCCAAA
>NC_022010.1:71285702-71285928 GCF_000317375.1 Microtus ochrogaster
CACTCTCAGGTGCTGTCTGTCCTCAGGTGCTGTCCTCAGGAGCTGACCTCACGTGCTGTCCTCAGGTGCTGTCCTCAGGTGCTGTCCTCACGTGCTGTCTTCACGTGCTGTCCTCAGGAGCTGACCTCAAGAATACCCTCAGGTGCTGTCCTCAGCAGCTGACCTCAGGTGCTGTCCTCAGGTGTTGTCCTCAGGAGCTGACCTCAGTTGCTGTCCTCAGGTGCTG
>NC_022010.1:71286083-71287470 GCF_000317375.1 Microtus ochrogaster
CCTCAGGTGTTGTCTTCAGGAACACCTTCAGGTGCTGCCCTCAGGTACACCATCCACTTTTCTTTGAAATGGAGTCACTGATTCCACACAGTTTAGCCAACTGGGGAGCTCTAGAGATCTGCCTGCCTCCACCTCCCCAGTGTTACATTTACAGATATTGGCTTAGGAGTTCCTGGTGGTGGGCTGCCGGGTCCTGATGCAGACTACTGGTAGAGCACTTGCTTGGCATCCATCGGGATCTGGGATTTATACCTAGCACCACACACAGATCCATTCGTGGTTTTCAAGGTGATGAATCATGCTAATGAATCCTAGGTTCAACCTCCACAGCATCTGGCCTTACCGTGAAGCTTCCTCTCATCTCCCAGATAAAGTGCCTTCCGACCTCAGGACTGTTGCTCCTCTGACATGCTCACCTTGCTTTTCTTGCTTTCTTTCATGCTAGGCCCCGCCCTCTTTATGACCACTCCAGCCCTCCCTCTTTCTCTCTTTTGTAAAAACCATTCCTGTTCTTGCCAATTGGTTTTGACACACTCTGTCTGCAAAGCTGCCTGGCCTGTGCCAATCAGAGTACCCATGCTAGGTTCATGTGTGTGTCCCAAGGCCCATGAACATGCCTGTCTCTCCTGGTCCATTAAACTCTTACCTGTGTAGTCATGCCTCATGCACTCTGAAGCCCCAAACCACCCGGCACAGTTGCTGACTTTGAACATATGCTGGCCACCATGCCCAGTACTTATATGGGTACTGGGGATTCAACTCAGCTGCATGCTTGTGAGGGAACCGTTTGTGCTGCAGGGGCTCAGCTAGTGAACAATAAGTCGGTACCCAATGAGATCCGCCCTGGCAGCGTCTCTCCTCCTTCCCATCCAAGGATTTGGTCACTTTGCTAAGTCTCCTGCATGGACCATGCCAACAGACTGGGATTTATTGTGCTAGAAGTCAATGACATGGTACTCTGGGGAGGTAGAAGAGTGTACCTTCTGGGAAGGGTGATCATTGAGTGTTATTAGAATTACTAGGTCTTCTGACTGTTTCCAATAGAAAAGTACAGCAGTATAGGACATTCCTGGTTGCAGGTTTGGATGAGGAGCATCACTAGGGAAGGTGTTCATAGTCACGGGCATGCACAATGGGTTGAGGAAGGAATATGTAATATTGGTGGTGACCATCTGGACAATTGCAGAACCCATGACCATAGCTGTCATGAATAGCCCTTCCTTCTTGTGCTGTGCACATATCCATATGTGTGAATATAGCGAGTATCCTCACTTCTTCTATCCCCTGCTCTCGTGTCTCATGAGATGTTGGCTGTATCATAGCATGTACGCTAGCTTCACTCAGCTCCCACCATCATCACTCCTGTCCCCTGCTCTCGTGTCACATG
>NC_022010.1:71287695-71294896 GCF_000317375.1 Microtus ochrogaster
CATCACTCCTGTCCCCTGCTCTCGTGTCACATGAGATGTTGGCTGTATCATAGCATGTACGCTAGCGTCACTCAGCTCACACCATCATTCTTAACTTACAGGGTGTCAGTGAGAAGAGGAACTATCAGTCAACACCTCTCCTTATAGGTTAGAGCGTAGTACGTTTCCAGCTGTGCTCACTTTAACTGTACCACAGAAAGCAGGATGGCAGCCACTTCACTGTCTTCATTTGAGGAGCACTTAAGGGGATGAGACAGACTTGGAATCGTTAATTTTATATGTCAACTTGATTGGACAATATAGTGCCCAGATACTTACTCAAATATTATTCTGAGTGTGTCTGTGAAGCTGACTGTAGATGACTGTACCATCTAAACTGGCAAGCTAAGCGTCTCCCCACTACTATGATTTAGACATAGAGTGCTCATGGAAGCCACCTGTCAATCTTGAGCCATTACGGTACTTGTGAGCGGTGGTAGTTAGGTCATGGAGGATGCGTGTTAGATGGCCATGCTGGAGTCCTGGCCTCCCCTTCTGCTCTATGTCCTTCTTGAGATTAGCAGCTGTTTCTGCCACACACACCTGCCTGACAAGATGTGTTGCCTGGTAATAGGCCCCGAAACAGCACAGCCAACCAACCAAGCTCTGAAACCTCCAAGACTCTGAGCCATGGCTTAAGCTTTTCCCTTCATAAATTGACTTGCTTCTGGCATTTGTTGTAGTGGTGGGAAACTGGATAATAAGCTGTCTAAGATACACAGTGCACATGCCCGAGAACCACCGCCTGACCCTCCACAAACAAAAGGATGTTACTGGGCTGGGACATCACTCATTTCCTACTTTCTGGCTCCAATGGAAACATTAGCTCTTCTTGGATCTGGAACCTTCCATCTTTTTCACTGAGACCACAGCTTCAGCTTCGTCAGCAGTCTCTACCCTGCTCCCTCTTTCCCTGAAGAACTCTGACTAATTCTGCAACCAACATTCCTTTTCTAGGAAATAGAAAAAGTCCTTATTAACCCTTCAGGGAGAAGACTGGGTGTCAAGCTGAGACGGGAGTGGACATCATGTGTGAGATTTTCAAATGTTTGCCACCACCCGGATGCATCTGGGAAGTGAGAGGCACACAGACACCTGAAACTGCTTCAAGTAGCTGTCTGAAGTCTGTCTGAAGTCATTATTCTAGGAAATCTTATATGTGAGCTAGAATATGTGTAGAAATAAAGATACCTTTCATTCCAGACAAATCCATAAGGCCCATTGGCAGAGATTTCAGTCACAGAAGCCCTGACTTGAAGAATGCTTAGCATGGCCTGCCTTCCTTCACCCCACTGACAAGCATTCGTGAGCCTCTCTCTGCCACGACAAACATCATTAAGCAGACAGCAGGCTCTCCCATTCTGTGAATGTCCAAGCAGCAACTATGCATAACACATACAGCAGACAAGAAAGTTGAATTGGACCTTGGGATGAAAGAGGATGAAGTTTTGTCTGAAATAATTTATTAGCATTTGGGACAAAAGCTGGACTTCATCTTGTATTAGAGACTTTTCTGGTTGCTGTGAGTGACAGTCCCTGACAGAGTAGCTCTAAGAGTTGAATGCTTTAATTTTAACTCACAGTTCAAAGGCATCCTCTGTCATTGCAGGGATGAAATTCTTACATCAAAAATATTACATATGGGCTGAGGAAACAGCTTGGTTGGGGAAGTGCTTATCATGTAGGCAGAGGACCTCAGTTCAGATCTCCAGAACCGACATAAACAAATGGGTCCAATCACAGTGCTTGAGAGGTAGGGACAGTGAAATCCCTGGGACTCACTGTCAGCCCAGCCTAACCTTCTTGGTGCTTCCAAGCAAGTGAGAGACCCTGCCTCAAAAATAGGGTTGAAATCTAGGGGACGTGGTGCAAGCAGCAGAAGTAGGCAGATGTCTGTGATTTGGAGGCCATTCTTGTTTACATAGCAAATGTCAGGACAGCCTGGGCTACAAAGAGGGACTCTAGCTCAAAAAGATACCAACGTTGATGGTGTCTAGGAATGAGGTTGACTTCCATCAACCTTGTAACTCTTTCTGCATTGAGAGCTCACAGTGTCTTCAGTTAGATGGTGACACCAGGGTGGTGACGATGACACAGATGACATCTATGTCTCTAATTGTCTTCAGCAGGTAACTGGCCCAAATTACCCCAGTCGCCTCTTCACTATTTCAGGATGGCTTTCCTTTGACACCTCAGAGAATGTCCTTCTGACCCTGCAGTTCTGTATTCTGAGAATAGCCTGGAATCCATCACACAAACTCAAATCAGTATATGTGTGTGTCTGTTTGTCTCTGTGTGTCTGTGTGTCTGGATGTGTTTGAATGACTATTATAAGATGAAATCCAAAAACCAAATTTTACTTAATATTAGAATTTCTAAAAAAGATTCACTTTTTTTTTTTTTTAACAAATCACTCTGCTCTTCTAAAGCTGCCGGTAAAGTGTTTCATGGGATTTCGATTTACAAAAGGCTTAGGTTTCAAAAGACTACAACTTCGCTTTCAAGTTCAGAGCGGTTAAACAAGGAGCCATTGTATTCTCTTTTATGGGACGTTAAGTAAGGAAAACTGTCTGATGGTTTTGCTGTGAATCATCCCCCTCCGTGACATTGGCATTCTCCAACTTTCTTTTCATTAAAAAAAAATGTATCTCTGCTTTTATTGCCATTGTGCTGTGCATAGGGAACATGAGGCAGCCAAGGGTGGCTTGGAACAGGTACGATGGACCTTTATAAAAACTTCTGTGGGCTGTGGAGCTAACAAGCACCAGAATCTGAATTCAAGTCCCATAACTCACATATAAAAGGGGGGCAGGTGTAGTGGGTGCTTACACCCCAGTACTAGGGTTGGTGAATAAAGGCAGGTTCCCAGGCTCGCAGGTCGGCCTCCCCACTGGCCAGCCAGTGTGAGACCCAGTCTCAAAACCAAGGCAGACAATGTAAAAGGAATCAGCACTGAGATGACCCCCACACATAAGGGCATACCTGTGTACTTGCATGTCCTTACAGGTGTTTGCTTAATTGAAATAACTGTAAATTCATAGAAAAGAACAAAATAATCTAGTCCTCTGATCCTTCACTCGGCTTCCCGTAATGACAGCGCCTTCCATAGCCAGGGGCGCAAGCCGACTGCAGCTCTCTAGTGGTTTGCATCGTCGCTGCATGCATTCATCCCCCACCATCTCTGTCTGTGACTGTTGTGTATCCACTTCTGTGTGTGTGCAAATGGACATTGCCTAGAGTATATAGGTCTGTGTAGCCACCAGCACCACTGTCACACTGTCCACCACCGCAGAGGAGCCTGTCTATGTTTCCTTCTTCAATCTGCATCCCGCCATCCTTACTCCATAGCCACCACCAATCATTTGTGCATCTCAGCAGTTTTGTCCTTTCAGGCATGCCGTAGGAATGGAATCCAACAGTATACACCTAATGAGCTTTCCTTTGACAGTAGACATATTGTCCAGCATGAGCAATAGTTTAATATTTTACATCTTTTCTTCCACTCTTTTTCTTTAGAAGCTATCATTTTATCCCATTTCCTTTTTTATAAATAATAGGCACCTGGGAGTATGAGAAATAATGAAAAGTCATGAGCAGATCTAATGGCACATTCCTGACCCCCCTGCTCAGAGTCACTCACTGTAGAGCCCCCTACACCCAGCATCGCTCTTTCTGTTCCCACAGTTTAGGTCAGGTCATCTGAAGGTCATAGGATTATATATATAATCCACAAAGGACTGAATCAGAAGTTGGTTCCATGAAACTCAAATGCTTGACTTTGCTTGAGGCATTGATGTTGTCACTCCCCATCCCTAAGAGTTATGGGATGGATAACTTTGAAATCACACACATATACCTGGCACCTAAATTTAAACAGAAATTTTCCAATCTTAACTCGAGCCAATGACTTCAAAGTTAAGGAATGAAGTCATTTATTGTCAATCGTTTCCTGTTTCTACTTTAACTTCTCATTTTTGGGGTTTGTGTTATGGCTGTCGAGTTTGGAATGAGCCTAGCAACTATTCAATAGCTTTTCACGATGGAAGAGAGAACATTTCTGGAATGATGAAGAATATTTTCATCAGAAGCAGGAGCAGACTTTAACAATATGAAGTCCTAACAACCCTGTGAATATTCTTGAAGGAAAATTTCCACACTAAGTATTGGCAGGAGGAAGTCCAACATGTGTCTTCGCATGTGACCAACCGCCTGAGGGAGGGTCACATAGTGTGGGTGGGGGGCAAGGGTCCTGATCCTCAGTTGTAGACTGCCTTTGCATGAGGTCAGGAGATCATCCTGGACCTGGAGACCTTGGTGAGCTCCACTGTGCTCATTAGACCATCGCAAGTCTTGAAGCACCTGGGATGGGCAAAACTTAGGAACAAGGAAGGCAAAAGTCAGACCACACCATGTCTTACATGACTGGACAGCCCAACACACATCCGCTGCACAGTGTCTCACATGACTGGACAGCCCAACACAGTCCACTGCAATCAGAGGCTTTGGGAGGAGGGCCTGAACTGTCATGCTCAACATAGTAAGTATAATCAAGTGACTTTAGCTTGAGAAGCCAGAGACAGAAATCTGAAAATATTAACGTCTCAGGCACATTCATTCCCAAACCACCTTCAATTCATCTTTAGGAATGTGTTGAATTTTATTCCTGGAAACTTTGTGCTTTAATTAGAAGCTCATCTGAGCTGCCAGGCTGATTTTGTATACACCGGATTCGTGGCACGATTCGTTCACATCTGTACTTACAGATGAGCTTGTATTCATTTGGGGGTTTTTTAAAGTTTACTATTTTTGATTTACTGTTGTTCTTATCATCACTGGATTATTGTGTTTCCCTTGTAAGATATTTCTGTCAGTTTTGAACATTAGAGGCTTAGAATAGCCTTGAAGACGAGAAGATACTTTTCAAAGGCAGGTGTGACTTAGAGCATCCAGCCACCGACCATTAGTGCTCACTGGTTGGTGTTTCCATCTCACAGGGGAGACGCATCAAGTTCCCAAGCACAGAGTCTCAACTGTTGGGGGAAGGGTCTTTGCCAGGCGGCCCAGTGTGTACCAATGAACCAAGACAACTGAAGGCATAGATGGTGTTTTTGAAGATGGGCTGGAATTTTGACCTATTGAAGACTGTGCCTTTAAGACTGCTGCGGCATGGCCTTCCTAGGAAAAGAACCTCAACAAGTCCCATGGAAAGCAGTGCAGGAGGCAATGCGCATCTCATATCTGGCAACCAGCGCTTGGGTAAGTCGAGTCTTAGGCATCAGTTGCATGGGAGGTTTGCCTCTCATCGCAAATTTAGAGATTTGAAAAGTTAAGCTTGGGCAGATTCTCAGCTGTTGCTCACACTACCAAGGAAAGATCACCCACAGCATCCAGGGCGCTTACATTCTTCACATGCAAACAGGTTGAAGGGCTTAAACACTAGCAGGTGACAAGGAGGGGCATTTGTAAAGCTCAGAGGGAAGGTGGGCCTGGAGTTTCCGTCATGACTGGGAAAGTGATCCTTGAGACTGTGAAGGAGAGAGAAAACGAAGCGCAAATGCATTCCTAACACTGTGCACAGCACCTGTGGACAAGCTGCACTGCAAGCCGGGAAGAGGTGGCCGGGAAAATGGACGTTCTCAAGAGTCTGCTGCCAAAGATGTGGGCTTACAAGAATGTACTGATTCCTTCTTAATGGTGACAAAGGCAAACCAAGTCTCCTCATTTATACCCAGTGACCAACGGACCCTTCAGAAATGTCACTTGATAAAATTCAAAGACTGTTTTAAGCACTGTCCCCAATGAATTTCTCTTGCAAAATTCCCACCTCTTCAAAAATACAGTGGTTTTGGTTAATCAACTTTTCTCTTGAAATGCGCCTTCCCTGTGTGGAGTGTCCTGACTTGTAGGCATAATTAATAAACAATTTAAGAGATTAAAATAAGTGACTGAAGCCTCCTTTTCCATTTTCAGCAACCCTTTGTAAGAATAAAAGAATCGTTCTCCTTAAATAACGATAGGGTTACATCATCGATCAACCACACTCCCAGTGGATGGAACGCGAGGTGAGGTACAGTGTTTGAAAGGAATCGTTTCTTTGGCAAAAAAAAAAACGTCAGTAATTAAAAGTTCTAGACAAAGGACCTTCTCTTTCCATCCCAGCACCACCCATGCCACAAAACCTTACCAATCCCCACCCTGAAGGGAAAAGAACAAGTGCCTAGCTGGGGGAATCTGCTAAGAGTTTTGATAGGTTTTCTCCCTCTGTCTAAGGTTAAAAATGAAACTGCCAGTCAAGAGCTAAAGGCGGTTTGGGAGAACATGTTCTCAGGTAAAGCGCATTGGAATAAATTGGTAGAAATTTTGCTGTATTGATCCTGAGATTTATCCAGTGGCACCTGTGTCTGTTTCCTGACCAAGGGACGCACATCTGTCTTGTAGACACCGCGGGGTTGGTTTGCGGTGACTGCTCCTGATGACCATGCCAGAGTCACCACTGTGATGGGAAAGGAAGACAGATGTGGCATTCCCCTCAGGGGAAGAAGCTCTTCAGGCAACTGGGACTTTCAGTGGCGTTTCTCTGGGTCCTGAACAACATCTGGGCCAGCAAGATGGTTAAGCTGGGGAGCACCCTTGCCACCTGAAGACCTGAGTTCCTTTCTGAGACCCACGGTGGAAGGAGAGAACCAGCTCCCTCCTGAAACCTGCCTCGTGACCTGCACACGTGTGCCATGGCATGCATGTGCATGCACACACACGTGGGAGTACACACACCCACACACACATGTGGGAGTACACACACACACGTGGGAGTACACGCACGCACACACACACATCTGGGAGTACACACACGCACACACACACATCTGGGAGTACACACACACACACACATACACTATTTTAATTAAAAAAGTATGATTAAAATCTGGTCACCACATTTTACAGCATGCTTCCAAAATGATTTAATTTGTGCCAGGAACGATATGACTCTGATTATTGTGTATTTATAGGACTGAATGTGTCCACCTTTCTGCTGATGGGAGTGCCGATGGCTAAACATAAGAGTTCAATCTCCACCAGGTCTCTCCTGATGGCTAGCCCTTAGAACTCAGTCTCCACCAGGTCTCTCCTGATGGCTAGCCCTTAGAGCTCAGTCTCCACCAGG
>NC_022010.1:71294996-71302874 GCF_000317375.1 Microtus ochrogaster
CTCAGTCTCCACCAGGTCTCTCCTGATGGCTAGCCCTTAGAACTCAGTCTCCACCAGGTCTCTCCTGATAACTAACCTTTGGAACTCAGTCTCCACCAGGTCTCTCCTGAGCACTAACCCTTGGAACTGAATCTTCACCAGATCTCTCTTGCTGCATTCCCAAATGCTTTTCTTGGTTATACTTGTCAAAAGTTATCAGACATAAAATGGAAGTACTGCCATGGCAAAGCAGATTTCGAAGTCTTCTTTGACTGTAGTCATGGGCACGGAAAGGGGTTCATTTGAAGTCTCCCTGTCTTTGAGCATCTCCTCCTCTGGGGCTTTTACAGACCAGCAGGACTTTGCTGTTGCTATTGCTGTATGGAGACTCAACATGTGTCCGGTCCCACGGCCAACTAGTTACCTTCAGACCCACAGACTCTTCCAAACAGGAGGCATGGTTTGCATTCCCTCTGTCCAGTTTCCTAAAAACTAAGAGGAGGATAATACATCACAATAAGGAAACCCATGAGTTATTAGAAAAGTGACCCCCGAACCTGTGTTCATTCCAATCTGGTTGATGTCGACTCCAATCTTACAACTGAGGCCAGATTTGATCAACTTTAATATTTCAAAGATTTTGTTTTGTGTTAGATGTACCGAGAATTGAACACAGGCCCTGCTCCTGCTGACCAAGAGCTCTGCCCCTGAACTACACCCCCAGCCCTCTGGTTGCTGTTTATTTTTGGACAGGGTCTTGCTGAGCTGTCCTGGCTGGCCTTGAACTCACCTGCCTTCTTCCTGCCCCAGCCTTCCAAGTAGTTAGAATTGTGGGCTTGTGCCAGGAAGCCAGAATTCTTGGTTTTTATTTGTAAGATTTTTTCCCCAAACAGCTGCATTTTAAGAAAGTAGGTAAGGAATGAATTAAATTAGTCCAAAGCTTCCCATATATTCATAACATGCTATCTAGAATTCTGTTTCCCAATCAAGATGATTCTATAGCAATGTTTAAGTGAGACACACGAAAATGGGAATATAAGTCTTCAAGGTACCTGAGAAAGGCACTCAGTGCCTGCTGTTGTCTACATTTGCAATTACAGTCTTCCTTTGCCCGGCTCTTGTCTACATTTGCAATTACAGTCTCCATTTGCCCGGCTGTTGTCTAAATTTGCAATTACAGTCTCCATTTGCCTCTGTCTGGTTGGAAGTATGTTGTGCACAGGGAACATCTGGACTGGTACATCAGCCTCTCCATGCCTGCCCTTCTGCACCCAGCTGTATCCTGATTTTGCCACAGCAGGACAATGGCCAGCAGAGAGGGAGCTACTGTTAGGTAAAAGGAAATTTCTACACAATAAAAACTACTTTTCTCTCTGTGTACATGTGCGCGCAGTGTACGCAGATATGTGTGTGCAGATGCATGTGTCCATGAAGGTGCAGAAGCCGTAGATAGTGGCCAGGTTTTGGCAGACACAGCTTCCCAATTCATTTGTTTCTAATTTGTTTCTCTAATTTCTGTAGCTTCTGCAGGAAGGGCAGGGAACCAGTTGAAACAGGCCTTGCAATAGTCAGGACGGTAAATGTGTAGAAGACAGCACAGCTCAGGTGTCCTGACATTCCTGGAGAGAATGTGTTTTATTCTTGTTGATCTTCGGGTGTGTGGTACTGTGCAGTATGGCATACATGTGTGTTTCTGTGGTGTGTGCATTGTGTATGCAGAGGCGTGTGTGTGGGGGGGGGTCAGAGGTCATCAGCTGTCTCCCTACATCACTCTCTACCTTACCTTTTGAGACAGTGTCTCAATGAACTTATATCTCACTGTATCTGCTATATCAGCTGACCAATGAACTCCAAGGATCTGCCTGCATCTGACGCTGCCCTAATTCAGAGTTAAGGTGATAGGAGCAAGCTACCAAGATGTCTATAGAGACTGCCCATGCCTACAGATTAGACTGCTTCCCTTGTAGGCTGGACTCTGCTGGTGAACAACTGCCATCACCCCAAGATTCTGGAACTGATTCCCACCCAGCGACTCCTCACCAGAATAGTGTAAACACAGTCAGGAATGCAAATTTCGGGGTGGGATTTCTAAACCAAATGTACCAACTTTGTAATTCTGTCCATGCAGCCTTCCTATCATGATGACAATGACATTTAGACATGGGTTCCAGTGTGATGCATACCGAGTCTGCACACGGGATTGTTGTTTGTGTGAAGTAAGAGTGAATTCTGCGTTTTCCCTTCCCCTTCCGTGTGCTACACTAAGGTGGAATAGGGGAACTGGCTCTGTTCTCATGAGCAACCTGGGTTTCCACTGGACATTCTGTGCTGTGTCCATGGTCCTCCTCCAGTGTTCCCACTATTTTATAACCATTAATCACTTCCTTTGGTAGTGAAATTAGGCCCCAGATAATGCATAGGATCGTTTAAACATAGCATTAGTTCTCAACATAGTAATCTCCAGGCTAGCCAGGGCCACACGGTGAGATCCTGCATCTTCAATACAAATGGCAACAACAACAACAACAAAATAAGCTTTTAGGATAGGAAATTGGGTTCCTTTTTCTGGTTACCTCCTATCTATAGAAAATATTTCTCTTCCAACAGACTATATTACCACTAGGTAACACAATTTTAAATAGTTCCTTTAATTCTTTGGCCAGGACTATAGAAATAATCATCACTCTTTCTTCTTTTCCAGTCTGGGACCCCAGTCTGTGGGAAACTTGGGCCCATTTATTCCAGAAAGAGGAAGGATAGGAGGAGGAGAACAAAGGAGAAGATGTGCAGGGGGAGACGAGGGAGAGAAGCCTCAGCGTAGCAAAGCCCGCACCCCATGCCTCAGTTTCTCCATCTGTAAACTGGGGACAAGATACTCTCTTCACCTCTGCTTGAGGAGCACTCGGAGAGGGGTGAGGTAATGTCTGCAGGACTTCTGAGTGACTCAGATAAAAGGCAACGAAGGAAGAACAAAGTTTTCCCAGCAATGCTTTAAAGCTCCCTGGTGTTGAAAGGAGCTTCCCTGTAAGCACGCAGGAACAGCCGTAAAAGGGAACAAACACTTCCTTCATCTCCCTTCCGACAGCAGCCGCCTTTTCCCCAATGGTGTTGTCAGTGTTTCATCGAGAGGACATTCATTTGATTGGGAGTAGCAGTCGGGGGCACTGTGCAGCGGAGGGCGACAGGGGATTGAATTGCCCCTGCTCTTGTCTCCCTCTCCCAAGCCCGTGCTAAGCCTCGGCAGCACTGAGCTCAGCTGGGGCTAACATGCCCACTCTGGACATTGATCTGAATCCTGTCTCCCCTGCTGGACCACAGGCTGTCGATGCCTGGAGCTTCGGATGGTGACTGTACCAGCTGGTTACTTCATAAACTACACATTAACTCATGATGCAAGGTTGATCTCTGAGTGAGGACAGGTCTTCCTTGAGAAACGGAAAGACTTAATCATTTAGACTGAAGTTTGTGCCCTTCACTGGGGTGCTACCTGGGTCCCTGGTGCATTTACCTGGGAATTCTTAATTTTCCTCTCTCAGGACCCCTCTTTACCCCATGCAAATTTCGTACAACCCAAGATATGCAAGGTGTGCAATCCAATTAAGCTTTTACTAATATATAATGGAGAGATTTCTTTTAAACCAAGTCTCTGGCATATATACAGTTTTACCGTGTGTTGAGGACTGAGGTTACGTACTGGTAAGGCAGCTGTCTTTCACATAAGAAATTGAGCCTTACCTGGGTGTTTGGCATTGCAGGACGTGGAGCGTCTTCCGTGTTTTTCAGAGCTGATTGCTATCTTAATTTTGTAATTGTTAATGCTGAGAACTTGGCCTCACTGAAATACGGACCATGATACAATAGAAGTGTGGCTGGGGCTATTTCAGAAATTGTTGGAAATTTTTTACTAATCAGAAGCAAAATCCATATAAGAATTTTCTATGAAACAACTTTGGCAGCAGCCTTTTTAAAGTTGTGTGTGTGTGTGTGTGTGTGTGTGTATGTGTGTGTGTTTCTGTGTGTGATTGTGTGTGAGCGTGTGTCTGTGTGAGTGTATGTGTGTGAGAGTGAGTGAATATATGAGTGTGAGTGAGTGTGTGTGTCTGTGTGTGTGAGTGTGTGTCTGTGTGAGTGTGTGTTTGTGTGTGAGCGTGTGTCTGTGTGAGTGTGTGTGTGAGAGTGAGTGAATGTATGAGTGTGAGTGAGTGTGTGTGTCTGTGTGTGTGTGTTTCTGTGTGTGAGTGTGTGTCTGTGTGAGTGTATGTTTGTGTGTGAGCGTGTGTCTGTGCATGACTGTATATGTGTGAGAGTGAGTGAATGTGTTAGTGTAAGTGTGTGTGTATGTGTACATATATATACTACAGCATTCATGTAAAGGTCAGAGGACAACCTTGAGTGTTGAACCTAGTCTACTTTGCTTGAGACTAGGTCTCCTGTCATTCATGCTGGGCTAGCTGACCGTTATCTTCCAGGGTTCTCCTTGTCCCCTGCTTCCCATCTCCTCTTAGCTGTATTGGGATAGCAGACTGCACAGTGCTATGAGTTCTGGGAATCCAAACTGAGGACTCATAGCTGCTGGCCAAGCACTTTACCCTCCGAGCCATCACCCTGACCACAGAAAGAGATTTAAAAACTGAAAGTTCTAACACGAAGGTCCTCAACCCTCCTAACACTGCACCCCCTAATACAGTTCCATGTGTCGTGGTGACCCCAACCATAACGTTACTTCTGTTGCTACTTCCTAACTCTAATTTTGCTACTGTTATGAATCATACTGTAAATATCTGTGTTTCCCGATGGTCTTAAGTAACCCTTGTAAAGGGATAGTTAAGCTCCCAAAGGGGTCATGGCCCATAGATTGAGAACCACTGCTCTAACACAATCAATTCCAAACTTGGACAAATGTGATACATGTTAAGGATGATGGGAGAGAAATATCTAAAAGGTTTCTCTACTTAGACCATTTTGATTCTATATGAGCAGAGAGTTCTATATGTACAGTAAAACCATGGTAATTCATTGCATGTTATAATCTGGAGCCTGACCTGATGTGTTTCAGTCAGAGTTTGTTAGCTCGGCATGGTGTGACATTATACACTGTGTAAAGCATGAATGTTATGTGTTCAGAACCAAGGCTGCAATGATGTCCCAGAATGCAACACTCACACACTGCCAGAATCACCTCCAGCCCATCAGGAGTTTGATTCTCAATTCATTTCTGGTTGCTAGTGTTCAGAAACACTTTCCTGTTGCTGAATTTTCCTCCATCTCCACGCTGAGTTCTGGGACCCCACATAGAGTCGTGACTCACTGTCCCCATATGCACCGTTACAAAATGTGTCTACGACAGGGGTATTGCTCTTTGTCACTGGGTGTCTGGGAGGTGGAGGCAGAGGCTGGAGGACTTAGAGTTTTCAGTTGGCTGCTGACTTGTAATGATGATCTGAACACTAGTGTGGGGGAAACTGTGATCACTTCTGTGGCTCCAAGGAACAGGCATTACTGGATGCCATTGCACAAAGCAAGATGTACAGTCACCAGCGCTGTGGGACAATGGTCTTGTACTTGTACTGACTTAGTAAAATGCTGATTGGCCAGTAGCCAGGCAGGAAGTTTAGACAAGGCAACCAGAACAAGAGAATTCTGGGAAGAGGAAAGGCTCAGTTGCATTCATCATCCAGACACAGAGGAAGCAAGATGAGAATGCCTCGCCGATAAACGGTACCAAGCCACGTGGCTGACACAGACAAGAAATATGGGTTAATGTAGGATGTAAGAGTTAATAAGAAGATCAGACCTTTGTCAGTTGCGGGGTTGGTGAAGATCTTCTCCCAGTCAGTGGGTTGCCTTTTATTCTTAGTGACAGTGTCCTTAAAGAACAGCAAGTGCTTTTTTTTCTGGTTTTTTGAGACAGGGTTTCTCTGTGGTTTTGGAGCCTGTCCTGGAACTAGCTCTTGTAGACCAGGCTGGTCTCGAACTCACAGAGATCCGCCTGCTTCTGCCTCCCGAGTGCTGGGATTAAAGGCGTGTGCCACCACTGGAGCACCGGACAGAAATCTCAAGGTCCAAATCAGGAGCACAACCAAGGAACTCAGGACCGCGAGGGGTACACCCACACACTGAGACAATGGGGAAGTTCTATCGGGAATTCACCAAGGCCAGCTGGCCTGGGTCTGAAAAAGCATGGGATAAAACCAGACTTGCTGAACATAGCGGACAATGAAGACTACTGAGAACTCAAGAACAATGGCAATGGGTTTTTGATCCTACTGCACGTACTGGCTTTGGGGGAGCCTAGGCAGTTTGGATGCTCAACTTACTAAACCTGGATGGAGGTGGGCAGTCCTTGGACTTCCCACAGGTCAGGGAACCCTGATTACTCTTCAAGCTGATGAGGGAGAGGGACTTGATCGGGGGAGGGGGAGGGAAATGGGAGGCGGTGGCGGGGAGGAGGCAGAAATCCTTAATAAATAAATAAATTTTTAAAAAAGAGTTAATAAGAAGCCTGAGCTATTAGGCCAACCAGTTTATAATTAATGTAGACCTCTGTGTGTTTCTTTGGGACTGAAGAGCTGCAGTTGTGGGACCAGGGAGGACAAAATCCTCTGTCAACACACTAGTACAAACCTGCAGCTAAACCTTTAGCCAAGACTTAGGGGCCCTCTGCCTTCCTGTACCACGAGCATGTTTGTTTCTCTCTCTGCCAAGTTTCTTAGTCACACATAAGTTTGTTCTAAATGCGGAGTGCTCAACTCTGGTGCTTGTAGGGAGACAACAGTCAAAATATTTATCATGTCGTTTGGTACAGCGCAGCAGGACAAACAAAGTTCAGCTGTAAAGCCAGCACAGGGTTCCTGATAGAACACCAGACCTTTCTATTAGTTTCAGATAAATGCAAGTAATTTTTACTATAACTAATATGTGGGACAACTTGATACTAAAAACAGCTGGTGTGCAAAGCTGGACACTTGGGCTTTCTGTGTGTAAATGTGTAAATTACATTCCAAAGTGTAAGAACTGCCAGCTGGGGAGAGCTCACTTACCGTGCTCGCCCTCAGGGTAACTTCTCAGCAACTGTCAAAATTTGAACATGAGACCGCATTGACTTAGACCAGTGTTTGCTAAGGTTTGTCTTATTTTCAGAGCCTGGAAGGTTATGTCTGGAGCAAGAATTTCACAGTCTGGCCTCTGAGGACAACGCGCATGTATGATGCACAGACACACATGTGCACAAAATACCCATACCATAGAAATAAAACAACATAAAAAGCAAGCCCACAGGAAACTACAAGGCATCGCAAAATGATGCAGAAAGGGCATCCATCACCTGGAACTAGAGTTACAGGGGTTCATAGCCACCATCTGGTTCTGCAAATTGAACCCAAGTTCTCCAAGCCACTCCACCATCTCTCTAGCCACTGCGGAATTACCTTCTGTGATCACTGAGAGAGCAGCCGTAGCTAACACTACCATTGTAAAAGGGAAAGACAATGGAAGCTAAAAAATTAATTAAGATTAAACAGCATCTTTACAGAAACAATAAATCTCAAGCAGGTGTGGTGGCGCATACCTGTAATCCCAGCTCTTGGGAGGCTGAGACAGGAGGACCGTGATTTCCAGGCCAGAGCTGCATAGTGAGACCCTGGCTCAAAAACACTATATTTTAAAAAGAGAATCCTACCCTGACCACCATAGTATTATGGGTGCTATTACCGATGTTGGTATACTAATCACCTATTATTAAATGTAGTGCCTGCACTACAGGATGGTTCACAAGCCAGGAAAGGGACTAGAGATTTAAACATACACACACACACACACACACACACACACACACACAGACAGGCAGGCAGGCAGACAGACAGAGGCATGGGTCATCCTTGAAATAAGAACGCCAAGAAT
>NC_022010.1:71302974-71321477 GCF_000317375.1 Microtus ochrogaster
ACACACACACACACACACACAGACAGGCAGGCAGGCAGACAGACAGAGGCATGGGTCATCCTTGAAATAAGAATGCCAACTTTATTGTGCTCCAGGGAAGCTTATAAAGGGATCCTTAACTGATAGCCACACCTAAGCTCTTGAGATTTTCAGCTGTAAAACCCACCAGAACCCACTCTTCTGCCATCAGGAATTCATGAGGGTCTCGTGCTCAGAGCAGCTGCAGGCACAGGAGAACAAATTGTTTACTCTGTTCACCCCAGCAGGCAAAGGGTCTGAGGCCAGCAAAGAAAGTCAAGGGGCCAGGGGTGGGGTGGGCAACCCCCAACAAAGAAATACATCTTAAACCATCCAGGAGCTAGCGAGCTGGCTCAGTCAGCAAAGTGCTTGCTTTGAATGCATGAGGACCTGAGTATGAACCCCAGAAGCCGTGTTTAAAATAAAAAACCGGGACTAGTGGCACGAGATTATAACCCCAGCACCGGGGAAGCAGACAGGCACCGATCACTGGGGCTTGCCAGTCAGCCAGAGCAGCCTATTTGGTGAGTTCCAGTCCCACGAGAGACAGTGCCAAAAAAAAAAAAATGGCTAGAACATGAGAAACAGCAATCCAGTGTAGCCTCTGGTCTTAACATGAACACATGCACACACGCACTCACATGCACAAGTACCAAATGTATAAGCGGTCCTTGTGATAGACTAACGTTAATATTCCTCTGTCTTTGACTTCTCCACTTTTCCGTGGATCGAGCATGGTTATCCTATATAATCAGAAAGAAACTGCTTTTCAAATGAACCATGACCCAAGAACTTGACCGTGGATACACTGTCAGAAGGGCTGACAGGGCTGGGACAAATGAGGGCAGAAACAAATGCCCCTCCTGAGGCATGCTAACCTGTGTGGGAAAACATGACCATCAATTCAGAATGAAGACACCAACAGCCAGCGCCTCGGGCTCCCGTGTTTTGTCTAAATGACACAGATAAGTGTTTGTCCCCTCTTTTCCATTCCACTAGCCAACTTAGGTGCCCGATGAGCAGAATAGTCCATTTAATTCAGACTGATTAACAAACCCATCTTGAGTGCTGTGTACACCTTAGAATTTGCTGGCGATATCCTTGAGCCCAGAGCTCACTCAGGGAGTCAGGGAGCCAACAGCAGCACCTCCATATTTGCCTCCCCCACTGCTGCTTCTGAGTTTCTGCCTCTTGCCAAGTAGCTAACCTGCCCTGAGGTGTTTGCTCTTCTGCACCAAGGCCATGTGGCAAGGGTGTGCCCTCTCCCCTTGAGAACCTTTGTTTATGCGGTTTTAATATATATGCAGACATTGCTAGTGCAACGAGTCTGGCCAGGACAGACCCAAACGCGATCCCATCCAGTTTCAACAGCTAGGAGCACCGGGGTTTGAAGAGACTGTTGCCGTAACCCTGAAATGCAGCCCTGTGAAGTGGCCGCCCACACAGGAAATAACTTGGAACAGGTGGTCCAAGGAGCTTGCTGATCTCGTCTGCCTTTACCAGGAAGGTTTGCGGGCTCCTGAGTCACTGCATAAGTATGAGCCTAAACAAAAGGTTCTCAGATAAGCCGAAGTCGGGATGGGGAAAGGCAAGGTGGGAAGAGGGCTGTCTTCGCATACTCGCTGGGCAAGCCCACTTGATGGATGAGGTCTTTTGGGAAACAATGCCCCCTTGGTTGTGACTCCCTGAGATCCCCCAGCACCCAGTGGCATGATGAGCAGGCACAGGTGGGAAGATGTCCCCTGTGTTGGAAAAGATAGCCTGGTGAGACTTGGTCACCGCACAGATCGCTGTGTGAGTGCCCGGCATGCTGGTGTCGCGTTTGAACTTCCTATCTCTGATCTCTTCCCAAGCTGGAAGGTGCTGTCCTCCTTGCTCCCACGTGCCTAACGATGGGACCCAGCTTTGTCTTTCGTCAGGGGTGCCACTGCACTATGGGTTAAGTTGTGTCCCTCTAAGAAAAACGCACAGGAGTCTTAGCCCCTAAGGCTTCTGAATTCTTCCAGGGTCATTGCAGATGTTACTTGGTGAGGTGAGGTCAGACTGACTTAGAATGAGCCACATGTAATGCAGTTTTGGGTTTTGTTATATAAAAGGCCGTCAGGTTGGGGTGTGAAGAGGGGATCTCCGTGTACAAAATTGCCTGTCCAAGACTCTGGCTTGAAGCCAGAGTACCATAAGAGAAACATAAAGATAAGGAAAAACAGTGAAGGAGTCTCCTGTGGACCGAGAGAGGCACAGAAGCAGCTCTGGCAGGCGTGATCAGGAGAAGGAGGGAGGCAACCGTGTGCCTCAGAATGCAGAGACAGCTAGTGTGGTCAGTGTTCTCCTACAGAGCTGTGAGCACACACTGCCTTTTATTTTTAACGGGTTTTGTTTGTTTGTTTAATTTCAAGACAGGGTCTTGCTGAGTTGTCTAGTCTGGCCTTGAACTTCTGCCTCAGCCGCTCCTGTAAATGGAGTTACAAGTCTGTGCCACCAGGCTCAGCTCAACAGCACATTTTCAGACACTGCTTCCAGGATGGGAGTGTAGCTCAATAGTAGGGTGCTTGCTTACAGCGCAGGAGGCAAGCACAAGCAAACAAACGCCACACACACACACATACACACTCACACACTTACACACACACACACACACATATATATATGCTTACACATACACACATATGCATTATCACACATACACACATATGCATTATCACACATACTTACACACATACACACTCACAGACACACACATACACTCATAAGTACTCACACACACACATTACCCAAACATAAAATTAATTTCTTTTTTTGGGGGGGGGTGGGAGGGGTAAGGGGAGAGGGGGAGAGATAAAATTAATTTCTAATTTAAAAGTAAATAAGGCAAAAAAAAAGACGATCAGTGGATAATGTGTGTGTTTAAAGGATCGTAGTGTGGTGTCCCAGCATGCCAGGGCCCTGGATTCAGTCCACAGCACTGAAATGATTCACCGTCAATGCCTGGTGCCTTGGAGATGGGAACAGAAAGACCACAGGTAGATGGCAGGAAGGGAAGAGGCATCTCCAGCCCCTCCCACAGGTCCTCAGTGTGCCTTTGCACACCCTGCCCTGAGCTTTCTCCCAGAGGAAAGGTCCTTCTGCAGCTTGGTCTTCTTACTGTCCATTCTGTGTCCATGGATGACGCAGAGCTGGCTTGGGAGGAGTGCAGAATGGCTGCAGCTTGCCTTAAACTGGAATAGACAGCGGACATGTGCTCAGTGACTCTCTGAGAAAATGGGGAGATGGCAGCCTAGTCACAGGACCCCCAGGAGAATCACAGCTGTGATTCTTCAACTACCAATGAACCAGAGAAGTCCAAAGCTGAATAAGGGTTCTCGCCATCCATAGGATGGGGTCCTTTCCTGTGATTCTGTTTTATTCTATTTGTATGTGTATGTGTTCATGCATGTTTGGCTATACATGTGTATGCTGGCACACATCCACATGTGCATTTAAACTGTCAGTCCCACCAATCAAGAATAAGACCACTATCATGGTTTAAAGTTAAATTTGTAGCAAGCTTTAATTAAATATTGGCAGGTGTATGACCTCTGGCTAGGTCCATCTCTAGGTTTCCAGAAGATGGCCCCCACTCAGGGTTTACAGCCACTTAAAGTATTTCCTGCTAGGTCGAATAAGGGGCAAGCATACATCCTGATGTACTTCCAGCCTTCATCCAATCAGGGGCAAGTGGTACATTCTGATGTATGTCCTGCCTGTGCACCTCCCACCCACATGTGATCAAGTTCATCCTATGCAGAGGGGTCAAACAAACTGATTTAGGGGAGTGAAGAACAAGTGTCTTGTTATCTCCCATAAACAACGGCCTTCAGCATTTCAGGGGCCAGGGGCTTGTAGATCAGAGGCATTTTTGTTTCCTGGATCTCTAAGGCATAGCAATTAAAACTTAAAATGTAACTGCGGCTGTCACATTCACACACCTGCAGAAGCAAGAGGAGAATATCACTTCTTGTCCCTTAGATGTTGCCCGTCTAGATTTCAGAGACACAGTCTCTTCCCGGCCTGAAATTCGCCAACTATTATAGGCCGGCCACCATGCCCCAGGAACCCTCCTGTCTCTAGCCCCAGTGCTGGGGTGTCGAGCACATGCCACCTCACCGGCCTTTGTTTTCAAACCTGAGATCTGGAGACCATGCTCAAGTCTTTATACTCTCCAGGCAAGCACTTCACTGAGCTACCTCCTCATCCCGGGTGATTCTATTCTTATACCAAAATACAGTGTGCGCAATGAGCTTCTGAAGTCATCAGTGCAATCTGGGGCCTCTAAGGGCATTCGGTACCAAAGACGGTTAAGAACTGAGGCCCAGAGAGCAAGCCGCTCCGGCCATGGCTGTGTAAGTGCTGCGAAGTTGAAATGCCTGGGTCAGCTTTGTGTTTTTATAACCATCTGGATGGTTTCATCCGGATGGCTTGCTTGGGTCCTAATTGTGGAGACCTCTTAACTAAAGGTATTAAAGAGTCAGCTTGACTGGTGCACAATGCACATTTTATGAGAAGGCAGACACCTTGTGATTGTAAGAAGTTCAAGGGCTCTCGTGGCCCCAGCCAGCACAAGGCTCCTCTTTGAAACTCGACTGGATGGAAGATTAATCACAAAGTTGATAATGTTTCAGCATCATAAAAAGTTAAAAAGTAAATCTCTGCAATAAGAAGTCACCCTCTGTAGCCATGATCACCCAAGCAGGTATGGGAAGTGCGTCTTCTGATTACCTATGCCCTCTTCCTCCTGGTTCGGGTTGGGTACCAGCTTCCTTTCCCAATGTCCTTACCAAACAGCCATCTTAAAGCTGGGAAAACAATTCAGTCTGTAAAATGCTTTCTCTTCTAGCACGAGTATCTGTGTTCGAACCGCAGAACTTTTTAAAGTAGCCAGCCTTCTGGGAGTGGGTGTTTCTAATCCCGTGCTGAGGAGGCAAAGACAGATTAATCCTAGGACTCGATGACCAGACATCTACCTACCCAGAGTCTTTATTCCTGGAGACATCCTGTCTCAAAACCCAAAGTGGATGGTCCCTGAGGAATGACTCCTCAAGTTGTCCTTTGTCCACACACACACACATGCACACACGCGCGCGCACGCACACACACACGTACACACACTCACACACACACGCACCTCTGTTTTGTCTCTGTGAGCGAAAGTCATCCATCTGTATGATTTCTTATATTTTGCCATCAAACAATCTGTTATTTCCACATTTGCCTTCTTCAGCCACACGCATGTCAAACACTTGAAATATGTTTACCATTAAGTTAAAATTAGAATGAGGTCAAAGAGTCACCTGAGCAGAGATCCAATCCCAACCACTGCATGCGAACAAGTTTCTGGACTCTAAACCCAAAAAGAAATGGAAAGCACAGCATAAACTAGAGGACTCCTTTACAACCAATTTGAACTACTCTTCATAACTATACAAAATTTAAAAGATTCAGTGCAGGGTAAATGGCTGAAATAAAAATATCTTTACATGGGGCCATGTGGTTAACTTACCTGAAAAATTGGACCAGAGTTCAAGCTATCAAAATTATTTCCATGAGCGCAGGAGACCTCCAGGATGGAATAAATATGTTTCAAATCTGGAGTTCTGACCCATCATTTGAAATTCATTCTCTCTGGCTTTTCCATAAACCATGCCAAAGAAAATAAGAGAGCCAGCCCGCACCCACACGTGGCGCCCCCACCTCACCCACCGGACGCACCAGCTCTCTGATATTGCCATGTGGCAACTCACTCAGGAAGATTCTCGGAGCTTCATAGCTGGTCCTCCTGGCATCTGGTTTTCATTGATGAAAGCAGAAAATTAGCATCCCCGTTGGCCGGGTTCTGCCTTGTGTCCCGGAATACATCAGGGGCTCCTTGTGAGTTCATTTTGGACTTTGGCTTGATAGAACAGCTTCCCCTGACCTCACAAGTTGTTCCCAGCCAGAACAGTTCATCCACGGTCGTAGCAGAAGAACTGGGCCTTTATTCTCCATGAGGACTAACCATGCCCTAGCAAACCTATAAGGGAGGCAAAAGTGAGTTAAATGCCCTTCAGAGTGGAGAAAAGCTGGATAAAGCCTTCATGGCATGTTAAAATATGAAGATGCCACACTGAGTTTGGAAAAGCCCAAAAGTGGATGGTGGCCACTGTCATAGGTCGTAGGCCACGGTCATAGGATGGTGACCTCCTTGTCGTAGGTCACCGCCAAACCCTAGCCTTCAGAACTGGATGTGAATTTTTACTTCTAAACCATGATGAGCCGGAGCAGAACGGCTTTGCAGGGTGTGTTTGTGTTTTTCCAGGCTCACACGAATCCTTTATAGTATATTAATATCAGGCGTAATGTCAACGTTTGGGAACTGTTCGTGACTGACAAGGCTGGAAAGGCATATTTCTCCAGCAGCCTGTTTCTATCACTGAGGACATTCTTCAGCACACAGCCCGCCATATGCTTCCGCCCCTCCACTCCCCCGCCTCCCAGTTCTCCAGAGCCCTTGGCACATTGGTTCCAGTTGGTTTCAGTATAAATTTCAAATATAAAATGACAGATCCAAACACTGAAACCAGCTAAGCCTGGGTGCCTTCACTCGGCCCTCGTGAGGACGTGTGAGGCCTTGAGCCCCTCTTGGCTGCAGTTAAGGAACCCTGTGATAGTAGGAGGTTTAGTGAGTGTGAGCTGTGTGAGTCAGGCTCTACATTCAATATGTTATGTGTATTAGATAGTCCTAAAATCCCCGTGAAGGGCTAAACTGGAAATCAGGACACTGAAAGAGCCTCAAATATTTGTACAATGCCCTAGAGTTATTGTAGCTATGTAACACCCAATACCCAGCTCCATGGCCTTTATTTCCCCTAAAGCAACAGTGCTGGGCAGTTTCTGTCAATTTGACACACGCTAGAGTCATCTGAGAGGAGGGAGCCTCAATTTGAAATAATGCCTCCATAACATCGGACTGTAGGCAAGCATCTAAAACATTTTCCCAAGGTAGGTGGTGCCAGCCCTGGGCTAGTGGTCCTGAAGTCCAGAGAGAGCAGACTGAACAATCCAGTAAACAGCACCCTCCGTGGCCCCTGCATCAGCTCCTGCCTCCAGTTCCTGCCCTGTGTGAGTTCCTGTCCTGGTTTCCTTTGATGATGACTGTGATGTGGAAGTGTACGCTGAATAACCCTCTTCTCCCCAGTTTGTTTTGGTTTCATTGCAGCAATAGTAACCCTGGCTAAGACGGCAACCTACACAGGCAAATGCCAGCTCGTACTCCCCACACCCGCGCGGCTGCACAGCCATACCTATGCCAGCACACAAGGCTCTCTGTAGGCCTCGTGGTTGTACAAGCGAGGAAGTAAGCCCTGATTCCTGCTCTGATCCTCACAGGTTGCCAGAGGGTTTCTTTTGGGAGGGGGCTTAGTCATCACTGCAAAATGTTTTCAAATCACATCTAATGTCTACCCAGCACCCCACACTTCAGTGACACAGAAGTCTCCAGGGAATATTTATTAAGCATGTGGTGTTTATAAAATATGTATTATTTTAATGGATGCACGAATGTTCATGGATTCTTATTCTCAAGGCCACTTTTTACCCCTTTCCAGCCACCTTCTAACATAGACTCCTGACCCCTCACAGGTCATTCAGGGGTCATCACGTAAAGAATGTTTGGGAAAAATCAAAGGAGCTAAGTGCTTGATTCAAAAGAGGAAGGAATGCTTACAACAGAGAGTTCCTCAAAACAAGAATGGACCGAGTAGGAGACACAGAAAGGTCATCTTTACAGACGCATCTCGGGAAATTCAGCCATCTTCCCACAGCGTGTATGCATGTGTGTGCGTGTGCGCACGCGTGTGCGTGTGTGCGTGTGCGCACGCGTGTGCGTGTGTGCGTGTGTGTGTGTGTGCGCGCGCACGCGTGTGCGTGTGTGCGTGTGTGTGTGTGCGCGCGCACGCGTGTGCGTGTGTGCGTGTGTGTGTGTGTATCAGTTTGCTTTCTGTCGCTGTAACAAAGTTTCTGAAGCTGGATACTTGCAATAAGAAGATTATTCGGCTACAGTTTGGGAGGCGGGAAGCATGTGATCAGGCAGCTGTATCTGTGAGGTGTCTGGGGAGGTCTTCCTGCAGCATTGTAGCTTGACAGAGAAGCAGAAGAGGAAAAAGTTACACCCAGAAGGGCCATGGCCTTATGACACCGCACTCTCCAGAGAACTTACTCATTCGGCCCTAATCCTTTCCAAGGGTGTTGCCCAGTGACCTAATCATTTCCCACTAGGCCCCACCTCTTAAAGGCCCCATCACTTCCCCACACATGCACACTGGGGAGCAAACTTCTAGCACAGGGGTGCATTGGAAACATAGTCAAATCATGTTGAAACTACACAGTGTGATCCTCCCTATCCGCGTGTTCCTTCCCTCAGCAAGGACTGACAGGGCCTCTCTGTCTCAGAAGCACAGCAGGGTGATGCTGGAACGGAGGGTGGAGTCAGGAGGTACTGGCTCTCAGTGTTGGGTGACTTCTGACCTTAGAGACCATAGACCTACTGCACAGTGTAAAGCACCTGCTGAGCACCTATCATGCAGAGCTCAGGCTCGCCTAACAGCGGACAGCTGGGATGCCAGAGAAAAAGCCCAGAACTCCCATGAGAAGTCAAAAATTAACGACAGCTTCTTGGTGTTCACTGGAGATGAAGGTGGGCTATGTTGTCCTAGGACAGAGAAGGGAGACTTCTTTCTCTCTAGGGTAACCTCTTTGTCGAGTATCACAGGAACCCCCGTGTCCTGAGCTAACTGAAGCAGGGGTTACCTGCTCCCCACGACCCATGACAATCTGAAGGCCTCGCCTCTGTAAACCATTTCCCAACTCTTGTGTGCTCCCAAGGCCCTGTTTTCACAAAAGAAACTTGAAGAACAGGGAAGGAACATGACTCTCTCAAGACAAGAAGGCTCCCAGGGGCTGCACTCACAGTGGCTCCTGCTGGGACCTGAATGTCGGTCCTGGGGTTTCAGCTGCAAGACCCCACAGCATCGCTCATGGGCACTATCTGTAGTTGAAGCCTTCCGCCTGTTCCTCTCTAGCTTTGTTTTTTTCTTATTGCCCACAATTAGTACCCTTCCTCTTCACCCCTCACCGCCCTAACAGCTGAAGCGCTTGTTGAGCCACCGTAATTCATCACTGGAAAGGGGCCCCTGCTAATTAGACGTGGCTCTAATTAGAATAAATGTGATGTGGAGATTTGGCCCACTTCTCCACTGCTGTGGCGAGATTTACA
This sequence comes from Microtus ochrogaster, assembly GCF_000317375.1. Classification (NCBI taxonomy): domain Eukaryota; kingdom Metazoa; phylum Chordata; class Mammalia; order Rodentia; family Cricetidae; genus Microtus; species Microtus ochrogaster. The sequence continues at coordinate 71,312,279 of NC_022010.1, forward strand.
CGTTGACGGAGGAAAGTGGATAGGCTTAGGGTGCGGGAAAGAGCTGGAGAAGATGAAAAGCAGTGGCAGATGAAAATATTGCTTTAACAATAAGTAGAGCGGGGAGGTGGCTCTGTGAGGAAAGGCACGAGCTGTCTAAGCCTTATGACCTGAGTTTGATTCCCAGAACTCATGTAAAAAACAAATGTGTTAGTAGGTTCACATCTGTAACCACACCATTCATGTAGAGAGAAAAGAAGGCAGAGAAAAAAATGCCAAAAGCATGCTGGCTTGCTGGCCAGAACCATGTGGTGCAGAATCAGGAATAAGGAGCAACCCTTCTTTAACAGGGAGGAAAGCAAGAGCTAGTTCGCAGGAGTTGTTCCGTCCTCTGAGCCATGCATGCGCCATGGCATGTGCAAGCCCACAATAGCGTGCACAACTGCATACAATCACACACACACATACACACACACACACACACACTGAATAAATAAATACAATAGAAACTGTAATATGAAAAATCACTAGAACTTTGCAGATATCTCATAAAAAATTTTTGAAGGTTTGTTTTCCAAGGAATTGAAGACATTTGTAAAACTTAGAAAATAGCTCTGATGTGGGATTCCCCTCCATATGCTGTGAATGTGTTTTATTACCATTGGTTAATAAAGATGCTGCTTTGGCCTATGACAGGGAAGAATATAGCAAGGCAGGAAATCTGAGCAGAGATAGAGAGAGACAGTAGGCAGAGTCTGGCAGATACCATGTAGCTGACGAAGGAGGAAGACTCTAGAACCTTACGAGTGAACCACAGCCTCGTGGCAATACATAGACTAAAAAAAATGGGTTAATTTAAGATGTAAGCGCTAGCTAGGAATATACCTGAACCATCTGGCAAGCAGTGTTGTAATTAATACAGTTTCTGTGTGATTATTTGGATCCAGGTGGCCAGGAAGTGAAAGTACAGCCTTTGTTTAGATAGCTCTAAACAAAAGATTCTGAGATTTGTGCCTTCTACTATCAGTACAGGGCACAACTAGAACAAGGTCAAGTATACATGTCATGAGAACACAGAAATAGTCTTTCTGTCTATCTAAACACACACACACACACACACACACACACACACAATTAAATACTCCAATGCCAGGAATAGATATGGAGGAATAAAGGGGTTGGTAAATACTGCCTAGGATGATGGAAGGATGGATAGATGGATGGGTGGATGGGTGGATGGGTGGATGATGGATGGATGGATGGATGGATGGATGGATGGATGGATGGATGATAGAATCCAACCCTTGTCTGGATAAGATACTATTCTGCCAGAGGGCTATGATTAGTTAAGCACACTGCTGTCAAATCAGTTGCTGATGGGACATAGTCTGGTGATCCACAGACAAGGGAAGTCTGCTTTGGCCTCTTGCTCATTAGCATATGTCATCTTGAAGGAAAATGCTTGAGGGATATTTTTGTGAATACATCCCTCCAACCCCTTTATCCCTGCTCTTCCAGAGGACCCAGGATCAATTCCCAGCACTTACATGGTGGCTCTCAACCATCTTTAATTTCAGTTCTAGGAGATTCAATTCCCTCTTCTGGCCTCTGAACACTAGGCGTGCATATCATACACAGATAATACATCAATACATGCAAGACAAACATTCATAAACACACACATGAGAGTGGGAGAAGGAGAGATTCAGAAGAGAGCAACTGGAGAAGACATGGAACATTAAACTCTCATCTACAGAAACACACGTGTGCACGCGCACACACATGCACACACTCACACACACACACACACACACACTCAGATGCCTTCACAAACAAGAATACTTACAAATGCATAAAAATAAAATAATGAGGTACACATAAACACAAAAGAAAAAATGTAGTTCTTTGAGAACCAAAGAAATAGTTTTATCACTAGAATAAATTTACTTTTCTGTGTGCTCAATGAAGAACAGTTTGAAAGCCCTTGGCCAGCACGAACCAGGAGTGCTTCTCTTCCAGGCATTGCCTGTTTCCCATGAAGGCTGGAGCCACTCATTCCTGCAGGTGGGGAGAAGCCAGGGAGCTGTTTCCTGGCTGGCTCAGTATGTGACTGACAAGTGGTCTGGTCAACAGGGAGCACACAGAAAGCATGTCAAGGTCAAATTGTGAAGAAACCCAAAGGATTGGGGTTAAATGTTAGGTCAAGGATCAAATCACCACTTGCAAAAACCCATTTACCACCTTGGTAAATCTTATAGGAGGACTATGGAGTCAAATTAAGTTTTGTTTAATTAGACGAAACAGAATGTTATGTGATTAGTGGAGATAAATCTTCCTGAAGTTTCAGAAATGGAACTTCTGCATCTGTGTCTGCACATTTTCTTCATCCTCTTAAGATTTATCCCCATATTTTTACTGTCATCGTTAATCTTGATGATCAAAGATTATGTTGGTGGATTAAGAGCGATGAAAAGGCCAATGCATTTAATGAGGTGTAAAAAGGCAGGGTTTCCCTCCCAAGGGAAAACGCAAGAGAAAACCAAGCTCTTGCATCAGCGTTGTGTTTTGGTTTAAAATGCTGGGTCACATGATAGATTGGCGTCACTTTCATGCACAAATAGCAAGTGACAACAGAGGCATGAATGTTCCTTTCAGCCCAGCATGGAATTCCCTCCTCTGTAGAAAGTTCTCTGGGTCTGCCACAGAGGGAAGCAGTTCTAGGATGCTCTCGGGGTTGTCTGGGAGGAAAAGCGTCTTCAGAGGGCTTTGAAGCTTAGACACACCATAATTCTGATTCAGCTCTTGGGGGGCAGGTTCCAAAGAGGTGATAAAAATGGTGTCTTATTCTGTAGCCCAGGCTGGCCTAGAACTCACTGTGCAGCCCAGGATGGTCTTGAACTTGTGGTTGTGAATGAGAACTCCTGCAGAGAAGCTGTGTTTGCAGAGTCTGACTGATGAGTTAGAACGCCAGCTCTGTAGAGACGTTGAAACTGGCATGTTGCTGGTCCAGAACCTGACAGCTTTTTCTTGCTCCCTGGCACAGCCATTCCTTGCCCACCTTCATCAGAGCTAACCTCCTGTGACTGATGGATAAAACCCTTTGGAAACCCATGAACTCAGCAGAGTTCAACCCACTGGCTTCAACCCACCTCAGAGCTAAGAATGCTGCCAGACACCACCTTAGGCCTATAGAAATGTGCCCTCATCTTGCTTTATCTGCCTCTCTGATCTACTCACCGTTGTACCTTAAACCTACCTCCACCCATGACTGTTTTTGTTCTGAAAAATTATAAAGCTTCATGGAACTGTTCCCACACTGAAGCATGGAATTTGGGATAATCTAAATCTTTGTGTCCCGGGCCATGATCACTCAAAATGGCTCCAGAATAGACTATCTGGTGTTCCTGTAAGATGGGAGCTGTGGTTTTGTGTTGATGGAGAGCGTCCTGCCTTGTTCTGTTCTGGGATTGTGAACATCACCCATCATGTTTGGCTTTAATTAACTTTGACATCCTTAAGATTGCAATGCTGGTGCAACTATTTTTTGTTTTAGTTTCTGCATATACACAGCTATATACTCTTTATTTTTCCATAGGAAAAAAATTTAGAGAGAAAATTTGAAAGTGTGTGTGTGTGTGTGCTTGTGCGTGCACGTGTGTGGGGGGGGCATGTGTTCATGTATATCTGTGTGAGTCTGGTGGTCATTCATGGAGGGGTCATTAAAAGGAAGGGGTCAGGAGCCTGTTCTATCACTCCCTGCTGTATCTCCTCAAGGTAAGGTCTCATCCAGAAGCTGAAGCTCACAATTCTTCTACACTGGCAGTCCAACAAGACCCCCAAACCACCTGTCTCATTACTGTCAGCATTGGGGTTAAAGACTTGTAACTCCACGTTTACATGGTTGCTGGGGATTTGAACCCCAGTCCTCATGCTTACTGAAAAGCACTTAACCTACAGAAACTTGTTTCCTGCTCCGTGCATCCAACAGCATCATTTACAGAATTCACGTAGAAGGCTGCACGACCTAGTTACAAATACGTATGTGAGCTGTCTTTTGAGTGTTTTAAATTAAGCTCAGGATTAGGCATTGGGCCCTTGGTAAAGCATGATTCCTCCACGCATCCTGTTAGCCTGATGATTGGTCAACAAGTCTGGGTTCAGGGCCGAGGATAACAGAGGAGGGGGTTGTGTGTGTTTTGGCTTCAGTGTGTACATTCAAGCAGAGAGCAGGAACTGAAGGAAAGGGATTAGCTCTTGTCCTTTCTCTAAGAGTGAACTGGGGGTGCCATGAGGTCTCCCCCTGGGGGTTGTTAAAGCTGAAGGGCTGATAGGTTGGTGACAGGCATCTGGAAGTGTTCCCCCAGCGGTGAGCTACAACCATAGGAAATGAAGGCTGGCTCGATCAATGTGAGGGGGCCTCCCAGCTGAAGGGCTCCTGGCTTTCAGACCTTGCTAGGCACTGACAACAATGCCCTCCACCCTGCCCGCCACTCTCACGCAAATATTTCAGAGCAGATGTCTCTGTAGGAAGGGACCCACCCAGCCTAGGGGACGGGACTTTAACAACAAGAGACCAGGAACTTAGGCTTACCTCTGACACTAATTGGTTTTGGAAGCTCAAACAAGGACATAATTCACCATCTCTCAACTCCCTATAAAACAAGTCCATGTGGGTAATAGGGTCTCCGGCACAGACAGAGTCTTGAAGCACAAATCCCAAAGGAAAACGAGGGTTGTGACTTATCCGCATTGTTACCTCAGGACTTTAAAACGAAATCTTCCCTCCCAATTAACCATGGGGGTAAAAGATGCTTTTGGGGTCAGTGCATTTTCCCATCACGCCTAGAACTACAGTTTGTCAACAAAGTCCCCAAGATCTGTGCCTGTCCTGAGCCTTATTTGAGCCTCCTCAGGCAAGAAGAACTTAAATGCAGTTCTTTTAAATTACCTACTTCAAGCCATATGTATCCACGGGGCTGTGTCTACTGTGTAGGTACAGTTCCTAGCAAGCTAGAATGGAACAGTGCTGTCACACAGTCAGCTGCTCAGCAGAATTGCCCTACCCTCTTGCCCAAGTGCCACCAGAGTGAAGGGTTAATGAGAAATAATCTTAGCCAGAAGATAGCTGTATTCTTTTCCTTCTGGCATGCACTAAACAGATAGTAAATTAAGTGTGTGATTGTAAGCATGTTAGAGACGCCATACTGCAGTCTCAGACTGCACATGGGCCTTTTTAGCGTCTTTTCTAGATTAAATACCACTGTAATTTTTTTCTTCTTTTTGAGACATGACTCATGTAGCCCCAGGGAGACCTCAAATTCACTATGTAGCCAAGGTTGGCCTTGAACTTCTGGTCCTTCTGCTTCTGCCTCCTGAGTGTTGGGATGGCAGACGCTCACCATCGTGCTTTATTTATGCAATGGTGAGGACTGGAACCCAGGGCCTTGTGCACGCTATGCAGACATTCTTCCCACGGAGCTACATCCCCAGCCATGGTCACGTGTGTGATAGTGTCACACAGACACTATCCACTCTGGAGCGTTTCACACCCTGTATTGCGTATCCAGGCACATTTGGACTTTGGGGGACACAGTGAGTTTATGGCACTTCCTTGAGGGTGATATGGGACAGGAGACTGGACGTGAAACCTATGACCTAAATGACATTGGCCTGGAATGCTTCTATCACACCCCTGCAGGTCAAAGGGAAATGTGTCCTCCATGCTACTCCAAGGCGCTGTGCCTGTGAAACCCGCTTGGCTACTGTCCCCAGCGCAAAAGGCCAGGTGACTCCACTGTGGCACCCCCGGGAATCTGTGGGTAATAGGGAAGGCATGGCCAAAGCAAAGAACCCACTTCTCTCTCTCTCTAACCGGGCTTCCATCTCAGTGCTGGCTCCCTTCAAGAGGTGAAACATGTCCCATTCTGAGGAACCAAGAAACATAGTATGAGGTCTCACATCCACCAAAACTTAACGAATATCAAATATCTCTGCAAAGAGCACAGGGTGTGGCCTTTGTTTTTATAAACAGTGACCCCTTACCCACCCACCACTTGATATATCTGGGAGACAAATGCTGTCTCGTTGCCCTATTTTATAGGTAAAGAACTGAGGCACAGACGGGTCGAGCAGCCTACTGCACACAGTGGAGTGGCTGCTGCCACCCCTGGGCGGGCTCACTGCTGCTGACCCTGCTGACCCGGGCAGGCTCACTGGGGAGTGTGAGCTCTTTGCTGTCACAGTCCCTCTTCTCCAAGAGAATTAAGGTCCTAACTTTTGGCAGCTTCTAGCAGTACATGGATCCCTTTGCCTCCTCTGAAGGAACAACAAGCACTCGTGGTGGGGTGTCACAGGGAGCTCCCCAAGCTATGCAGTGCCAAGTTACCATATGGTCATGGCACCTCACACCAAGTTTACCTTCTTCTGGGAGACCTGTGCCTTTACCTTTTGCATTTGGACAGCAGTGATCTTCCCAGCCAGCAAATCAGGGCAACAGTCCATCTGCCCCTCCCTACACATAGGTGGTGTCTACAGAATGAACCCCAGAATTCTCTGTCTGCACAGATGTTCTGTAAACGCCTGCAGATCTCACTCTGCCTTCTGCACCCAATCCTTTAAGCATGCATCTGCTAGTTATAGTCAAACACGTGTGCTCACAGACATTCACACAGCAGTGTGATAGAGCATGAATCTTGGAAGCAGGCCATAAATTTGTATCCAGAGTGGCCTTTACAATATTCCATGAGCTTGGTCAAGTTATATGTGAACTTACCTTTTCTTGTCTTTAAGTAAGGGACTGGCATTTAACCTCCATGGAATTAGAAAAATTGTTTTTGTCTCCTGTGGTATCACAATTCAAGAAAATTGTGCATACATAAGCATTTACAAAATTTCTATGAATTGAACTTGTAAGGATCCAATGTGAGCTAAACCACATGATTTAGCTTAGTTAGTTAGCTAAGATGACTGTAACCAAGGGGACAGATTGTGTAGAGACACACACTCAACCCTGGATCTGTCAATCTAATCAAGATGACATCCTGAGGCCAGGGAGACCGGTCACCAGGTAAGATGCTTGCTGCATAAGCATGAGGACACAAGGCCCCTGCACCCACATAAAAGCCAGAGACCATGGTACTCATATGTAAGCCCAGGCTCTTCTGGATAGACTAGAGGCAGGAGAATCCCCAGAACTTCTAGAACCAATTAACCTGGGATGTTCAGTGGCAAGCAACAAGAAAGTCTTCCTCAAACAAGGTGGAAGACTGGAAGGTAAGAACTGATACTGGAAGCTGCCCTTTGACATCCATACACAAGTCCCCGTGGCACATGTGTACCCACACTCATGCATGTAAACAAGTATACACACGTCATGTGCACTTGGTAAATTAAATTAATTTATCTTCATAAGGTATCATAGAAGAATAGAGCCCACCCTAATGACCTCAATTTAACAATAAGAGTTCTGCAAAAATTATATCTTCCAAAGAGGTTGTATTCAAAAGTACACCAACGGATTAAAAACAACATTCAACCCGTTAGTAATTCTTTAGCTAAAAATATACTTAGAGTGCCTATCCCATAATAACTTTTCATCACAGAGGAGACACAACCATTGAGATGCCAAGGAGATGAGTGACTGCTGTGGGACAATGGTTTCACCCTCTAAAGATTTGTTTCTTGTACTTGTTTAATAAAATGCTGATTGGCCAGTAGACAGGCAGGAAGAATAGGCAGGGTGACCAGGCAGGAAGAAGAGGTGGGGCAATGAGAACAGGAGAATTCTGGGAAGAGGAAAGATGCAGTCTACATTCATCATCCAGACACAGAGGAAGCAAAAAAGGTACCAAGCCACATGGCTTACAGAGACAAGAATTATGGCCTAACATATATATGTGTGCGTGTGTGTGTGTGTGTGTGTGTGTGTTATAAGAGTTTATAAAAAGCCTGAGCTAATAGGTCAATCAGTTTATGATTAACATAGGCCTCTGTGTGTTTATTTGGGACTAAATGAATGTGAGACTGGTGGGACAGAAAACGTGGTCAACAAATTGCGCCCAACGTGGGACTTGAACCCATGACCCTGAGATTAAGAGTTTCATGCTCTACCAACTGAGCTAGCCGGTCTCCGTCAACAGGTGATAGCTGAAAGAATTAATCTCTGTGGATGAGAAAAATCACTGTTAAAATCTTACTCCTCACAGTGACAGCCCACTGTTTCCTCAATGCTGGGGTAAATGTGGGCATTTTTAAATGCAATTGGGAATCCTCTCACGGAGTGAGTACCTGGGGACTCAGCTCACATCCATCCTCTCCCACTCTTTGACAACCCTCTGTGGGCCAGCCAAGAACTCGTCTGTGCCATCATCTGCTTGTGTGCAGCATGTTAGAGCATTTGACTTCAATGTAAATGCAAAAATCCATGTTCAGGTCAAGATTGGGGCGGAAGGAAGATAAATGGCATGGATCACATTCCATAGGGCAGATACAGCACTTCGTGCTTGCGCATAACTTATTTTAACTCAATAAATGTGCATGTTAGATGATTCCAGATTTTAAATTGTCTTCCTGGGTTCTATGGTACAAGAAAGCAAAGTGTGCCTCTTTGTACTGGGGGAAGAACAATTGGTAATTGTCCACCCTTGATACCAACTGTAAGTCACCCGAGTGAGGTCTTCAGGCTCCTTTCCTCTTCAGAGTTTCCATCTGACTAAGTGGCTCTGTTCCTTTAGCTAAATGAAGAGCCAAGACTGCTAAGGGCTGTATTTCATGAATAATCCTGACATAAATATGACCAGGTAATGATAAGATTACCTCAGGTCTTTCTTACTGGCCCAGCCCCAGGGACAGCTTTGCTGGAAGTTTATAAAAAGTGTAGTACAGGGGGCTGGTAAGTGACCTGGTGGTTAGGAGCACAGAGTGCTCTTGCAGGGATCAAAGTTTGGTTCCAGTATCCATATCAGGTGGTTCAAAACCACCGATAACTATGACTCCACAAGATCAGGACTCAGGGCACCTACACTCATGTGCATACAACCACACAAAGACACATATATACACATAACTACTTAAAAGATTTTCAAAAACATCCCCAGCATATACATCAGCACAGCCTAGCGACTTGGGTAGCTGGATGCAGTATATGCATGAGCACAGCCTAGTGACTTGGGTAGTTGGATGCAGTATATGCATCAGCAGAGCCTAGCCACTTGGGTAGTTG
>NC_022010.1:71321577-71338938 GCF_000317375.1 Microtus ochrogaster
ATGCAGTATATGCAGCAGCATAGCCTAGAGACTTGGGTAGTTGGATGCAGTATATGCATCAGCACAGCCTAGCGACTTGGGTAGTTGGATGCAGGCTCTTGAGCATGGCTGAGATGCTCTGGGTGTGTTCAAACACAGGTCAGATGACACTGCACACTTCTCATCCCCACTGCTCAAGTACTGCTGATGCGCATTCTTCAAGCAAAAGATGCCCGCACTCTCGGGACGGAAGCACAGTGAGTTAGCGCCTGACCCATTCCACTCTACCTCCATTGTAGAGCTCACACGAAGTCAAGGAAAAGCTTCCTAAGCCTTCCCATTTGGAGGTTTCCTTCCCAGATGCCCGGTTTCTGTGGTAGATGCTAGTATTTTCCCAAAGTGCTGTTCTTCTTCCCTAGAGACATGAATCCTGATTACCTTCCTTTATCAGCTTGATGAGAGCATGAGCTAATATTTGATGCTACAGGCAAGGATAACAGTAAAATCCACACCTTCTGTGACCACTCCCTCTGTAGCTAAGGCTGAGTCCAGTCTAGAGCCCAGTAATTAAGAATGTCCATGACCTTGCTGCTAGGGGACAAGTCGAGCACAGGAATGGGAAAGTGAGCTGTCAGGAAGCTACAGACACCAGGGCTCACATCTGCAGGTTCATATTCAGGAGACAGTGGTTCTATCTCTGCGAATATTGCAAGGGTATGTTTTGTTTCAGTTTTTAGCTCCTCTGAACTTGTGTGCTCACAGGCATGTGAATACACAACACACACACACACACACGCACACGCACTCCTAAGTTTTCTCCCCATGTGGTAGACCTGGTGCCCCACTTAGAAGCATCCCTTACCCCCTCTTCTTATTTGATATTTTAATTCTGATTTTCGGTGAGTGCAATGGCAGGTGTCTCACAAGCCTTGAAATGAGTTCTGACACAGAACTTATCCAGAGATGTGAGAGGATTCTCACTGAGGAATCCTGAGAGCAGTGTTGGTCCTCCATTGCAGCGTAATTCTTTTCCCTTGGATGTCCAAGTTCCCAACCTACATGTCCGTGCACATGAACTTATCTGGAAATATGGCTCTGTATGTGTGAGCCCGTAAGACACACTGTAGGGGATTTGAATGGATCTTAATTCAATAATCATTTTATGAGGTAGGATTTACATTTAGAAAGAGAGAGAGAAGAGACAAGAGAGAAGGCCACATGAAGAGAGAGGCAGATATCAGAGCCATGCATATCTTTGGGAAGGACTACCAAATGTTGACAACAAGCGCTGGACTCCAGGAGGAAAGTAGGGAGGACTTCCTCCCCGGAGGCCTTAAGGGGAGCACAGTCATTTCCATTCCTGGCTTCTGGGTTTCTAGAAGAAACATCAACAGAAATTATTCCTGTTATTATTTTTTCTTTTTTATTGCCTTTATTGAGCTATACATCTTTCTCCACACGCCTTTCTTCCTTCCTTCTCTCCTTCTGCCCTCACAAGTTACACCCGTGCTTCCAATTTACTCAGGAGATCTTGTCTTTTTGTAATTCCCATGTAGATTGGATCCGTGTATGTCTCTCTTAGGGTCCTCTTTGTTGTCTAGTTCCTCTGGTGTTGTGGCCTGTAAGCTGGTTTTTCTTTGCTTTATGTTAAAAAAAAAAACCACCTCTGAGTGAATGCATCACTCCTGTGGTTTCGAGTCCATGTTTGGGACATCTCATTCCAGCGGCCCTGGCCAACTAGCACTGAAGAAAGATGAAACACACAGGCGAGCATTTTCTTCACCCTGTCACTGTGCTTTCTTTCTCTTTCTGTTTGATGCTGTGATGTCTAAAGCCATGACAGTCTACAGTGTGTAAAAAGCACGGCAGAGCAAGAGATCGGAAAGACCAGGGGTTTTCTTGGCCACCGTTTAACATCCAAACACAGCCAGCATTGCTGCCCTTCACAGTTTAGGTTGTATGCAAGTCCCTCTCGTTGGTCTTGTTTCTAAAAATAAAAAATAAAAAATAAAAAGAAGACTTTTATTAATTATTAGAGAACCTCACGCAATATATTTTGAACTTATAAAATCCTCAATCCTCCCCAACCCCTCCCAGATCCAGCCACATCTCTCCACCCCCGCCCAGCATCTTCATGTCATCTATTTTTTTAATAACCCATGGAGTCCAAATTGTGTTGCCCATATTTTTCTGGGAGTAGGTCCATCCACTGGAGTGTGGTTGATCTCTGAGGGCCACGCCCTTAAAGAAAACTGACTGTTCTTCCCTCAGAAGCCATCAACAGTCCATAGCTCCTCTGTCAGGAATGAAGGCTCACAAACCCCACCCCACACCAGGGTAAAATGTTGACTGACTCCATCAGTCTTCTTGTTCCAGTGTGCTACAGAAAACCCCAGCTTCTGGGATCTCATGACCACAGGAATCCTGTCGTGTCCAGAAGACTCTGGTCTTGCCTGCTGTCTGTCTCTTACAATCTTCTGTCCCCTCTTTCCTGATGGTCCCTGATCCTGCAGGGGGTGGAATATAGAGGTCCCCCAGTGGCCAAGCCTTTCATTGACTCTTGCTCTCTGCACTTTGGGCAGTGGTGAGTTTCTGTGTTAACTGTCATCCACTGCACAAAGGAACTTCTCTAATGAAGTTGGAGCACTGACCCACTCTTTTGGTAGAGATATATTGATATAGAGGACAGTTTGACACTATGTCCCTTGAGAAAAATGACAGTAGTAGTTTTGCCGCTGGGGTCAATGAACACCACAACTATGTGTTCTTAGTCAGAACACAGGAGTAGACATATGTTCCTATGGAGTGATCCTTAAATCCAACTAGAAAACAGTTGCTAAGCCCCCATAATGTTTGTGCCAAGATTGCAACCACTGGCACATCTTATCACACCTGAGTCATTTCTGTAGTCTGCAGGATTTCCAGCTGAGTAAGACTATTGATCTCTACACTGCACACACGCGTGCGCACACACACACACACACACACACACACACACACACACACATACAACAGCTTGCATAGCCCCTTCCAGTACTATAAAAATTCACTGGGGAGGAAGCTTTCTGATCAGTACCAAGTTGATTTCTTCATGTCCTAGAACAAATGTGTGTGGTGTCATTAGTGACCAGGAACAATGCCAGTAGCCTGTTGCGGATGGGTCTCCAGGTATCGCTGACCAGGAACTCACTGCTGTTAGTAATTTGTAAGTGTTGACTCTCGCCTACAGCTGTCCGCATTTCTAACCAGCGTGCTACCTCTAATGCCTTTCCATTATGCTCACCTTTCTACTTGTTCATACCCAGATACCAACCTGATCCTGTCCTCCCTGCTGCTGTCCCAGTAATGTAGACCTTGGAACCTGTCATCCAGAGCCTGTCATTACCATGGGGTGCAGCCTTCCAGAAGTCCTGCACTCCCCAGTGCACAAACATCACACTTTGGGAAAACTGGAAAGTGATACTGACCTGAACTCCTCTCCTTTTGATTTCTTATATCAAAAGCCCCTTGACACGATTGTAGTTGCAACCGAAGGGGGTACTGGAGAAATTCCTAGAGCAGGTATCAGCATCACTGTGGCAATAGGCAGAGGAAGAGTGCTGACAAGGGAGGGCCCGCTGCTCTGTGACATAGTCACACAATGGGACCCCAAGAGCACTAGAATACGATCAATGCTATCCGAGCATGGCGCTGCATGCCTATAACTCTAGCACTCTGGAGGTGGAGCTAGGAGAATCAAGAATCCGGATTCATCCTTGACTATGTGACAAGTTCCAGCACAGCCAACGTGCCTGTGGGATGCTATCCCAAAACAAAACGGAAGAACTGTAGCGACAAATAGTCTCCTATGAACATGGGCTGCTCCTTGTTTAGATGTTGGTCACCTTTGTGCTTTCTTCCATGAGGAACCAACCAAGCACCCGCTCCGCAGTGTAAATAGTTGAGCTGGCACGTATCTATCCAGGTGGTCCGATGCTTTCACTGTTTGGATTAAGGAGATTGAAATCCGAGAGATGGATCTGCCAAAGAAAGCACTCCCTCCCATCCAGTTAGCACGTGCTTACTGAACTAGCCTACGTGGTGAGTCTCAGGTCAATGAGGCTTAGCCTACAGTCATGGTGGATGAAGCCTCCAGGATGAGGATGACAACGCTGTCTTTCTGGTCTACACACAGCAAAATGGACCAGGAAGGCAAGGCCCCATAGAACTTGGAGACCCTTTCTCAGTAGCTGAGAAGAGCCATCTTCACACCCGGTACTGTGCTTGTCTTTCCCTGGAGGCACCACATCAGCCCTCCCCTCTCTGAAAGGCTCTTTCAGTGCTTTTCCAAAGCAGGGGCCACTTGCATTAGTCTAAGGGCCCACACTGGGCAGGGGCCAGGTCAGCCCAGGCCTCTAAATCACTCTGGATTCTTAGACCTCCCTGTTGCGCTGACAACATCAGGAAGCTGCCAGGAAGGCCACAGCCCACACTAACAACTGGCAGATAAAGCTGAGTTAAAGGAACAAACATGTTGAAAACCCCATTCAAGGAAAGTTGTTAGCAAGTGTGAACAATGCTGCTGATAACAGGGCTTTTCCCAGAGGCCCTTGGAGGAGCCTGGCGTTCACATTTATTTCAGGCCACCAGAGTCTTATCTTGCCGAACCATGTGCTCACATTTATCTGCCAGCAGCTGGACCCCACTGGTCGACACACAGGCCAACTTGCACTGCTGGCCACCTAATGAAGATCAGGTGGCGGAAAAGACATGTGCTCTCTTTCCTTTGCCCTCAGATGGACTGTGTGGCTCTACAGCAGCTGGAGAAGTAGATTCCCAAGGCCACTGTGAGTGCGTTCACATTCAGGGGCTGAGTCTTCTCACTGCCCTGTCACGAGCCTGTTTGTAGCTGTTCAAGGCATTGAGTTACCAAGGGCTCTCTGAATATCAGAATCATGTATAGTCAGAATAGGCCCCTACCCCAAGATTCTGAAAACCCTTTGTGCATTTGAACAAAGAGTGTGGATGGTCATGGAGCTGACACTGTGGGACGAGGCAGAACTGACAATCAACCAAGAGAATAATATTCTGATGCAGAGATATCCCTAGCACTAGTCACCTTCACCAGGGTTTAAATCAGAAATAAAGCAGACGCTTGTTCAGAAGAACTGGGATCAATGCTGAAAAAAGCCGAGGACAAGGAGGGTAGCGGTGGCTGCTAAGGCAGAGTGGAGCAGGGGAGCGCATGGGAAGAAGAGAGGGTGGCGTGGGGTGGGAACGTGCTGAGGACACCCATCGACACCAGGAAGCAGTGATGGTTGCCAGGCAGAGAGCAAACAGATGTTGGAAGAATCTGGGTGACAGACAGCAAGGGAAGCCATGGCAACGGGCATTGAAGGCCAGCTCCAGCTCAAGGAGGAGGCCGTATAAGGGTAGCTTAGGATCTGTTCTGACCAACGAGGAAAAGCAGGGGTCATGAAGACACAGGGGCAGGTCGGTCTGGCATCTGGCAAAGACCGTAGGGAGAAACTGGAGGAGTTTGGTGGCCAATTTTGAAAAAGTCAGAGTAGTAAAATTCCAAATAACAGTGAAAAAGTTCAGAGGACAAGACTCCAGGTCCCCTCCAGAGGCTCTTTGTGATAGTAGGATCCAGTCCGGGAAGGAAAGGTAGAAGTATGTAAAGAGGTAGCCAAAGAAATTCTCTGGGAATGCCAGACGTAAAAAGCAAAAGTAAACATGAAGAAAGGTGGATATAAAGTTGAATGAGAAATAGAGCATCGTGCTTGGGGAAATACAAAATCATGCTAAGGCCTAAAGGGAAGGGCAAGGAAAGAATAAGGGCAGGACAGAGCGTCCAGAAGCGAGACTGATCCAGAGAGAAACCACAGCTGCTCGACTTAGTTAAGTTAGTGTTTGCCTACTGTCCTCCATAAGCCAACACTTGGCTCAAGGATGTGATCTTGTTCTCAAGAAGCACACAGGCCAGAGAGGGAGGTAAGCAAGTTATAATTCTGAATGTCAGCCTTCATGATGCCAGGTATCTTTAAAGGGTGAAGTTCAACATGCTAGAAATTCCAAGTGAGCAACACCACCAAGGAAAATTAAATAGGGTTCTTGGACTGAGCAACGCACTCTGATGGAAAGCCCAGGAATGGGGAGACTCCGAAGAAATGGTTACAGGGCTGGAGAAATGGTTCAATCCGTAGAGTATTGGGCATGCAAGCGGGAGGACCTGAGTTTAGGTCTTCGTCACCCACTTAGAAGCTTTACACCTACAGGCGCTGGGCTGTATTCATAACCTTGGTGTTGGAGATGTACAGACAGAACCCGGAGCTCATTGGTGAACCAGCCCAGCCAAACTGGTGAGGTCTGGGTTCAATGAGATAAGCTGTCTCAGGAAAGAAAAGTGGAGACCTACTAAAGAAGACATGTAACATTGACCTAGAACTTCATGCACCCCTGAATACACAGGCACGCGCGCACACACACACACACACACACACACACACACACACACACACAATTTAAGACTATTTTGGAGAAAACACCAAGTTTTCTCCAAGTTTTCCTAGAAGTCCAGGTGGGGAGCACTGGGGGACACTAGCTATGGAAAGGATGTTTCTCTAAGGACAGCTTTAGAAACATATCCCCCGACAAGCAGAGCTGGACCAGAGCTCAGTCCCCACATCTTGGGGTGTTAAGAAGCAATGGCATCCCCATTTAAGTTTCTTGCTATTTGTTATCTTGGTCACAGTGATGAGAAAATAACTAATAAACCTGAGCTTTGAAGGGAGCTGGGCAGAGTTGAACTCCAGATGAAGCTGGGAGCTGTGGGCGTTCAGGACACAAACACAGCCACTGCATTTTACAAGCTGTGCCAACGCAGAGCAAGAGGATGCGAGTATTGGTCGAGGGACGAGACTTGTCATGACTCTGCTAAATGATACATGGGAACAGAAAATGCAGACAAGACCAGCTCCAAAATAAGGGTCCATGAGATTGAGGCAGCTTCAATGACAGAAGGGGAGAGTCAAAGTATTAGAGCCATCAAAGACCCCCACGGTGGTATGGGTCATTTTCCTCATCACTGTGGTAGTGTATGTCAGAAAAGCAGTTTCTCGGAGCAATGCTTTGCTTTGGCTCAGGGTTCTATGGAACATCATGCATTATAGTGGGGAACACAAGATACAGTCCATAGTGATGAAACTGAGAAGGAAGGAGAAATGGGACAGGAGGTGGGACCCATCCCCCTGGTGACCCACTTCCTCCATCTAAAACCTGCCTCCCGAAGTTTCCATAGCTTCTCAAAAGACTGAGTGGAGGACCAGGTGTTCAAACACGAGAACCTATAGAGGACAGTACACATCCAAGGTCTTACAAAGATTAACTAGACCACACGAAGTATAAGGACAAGCTCTAAGACTGTAGCTCAGCTGGTAGAGAGCGTGCCTAGCATGCAACAGGCCCTGGGTTCAATCCCCAGCACTGTGTCAAGTAGACATAGTGTTGCGCACCTGTTTCCCAGCACTGGGGAGGTGTGGGCAGGAGGAGCAGAAATTCAGTCTTTCTTGGTTGTTCAGCAGTTGGAAGCCAGCTCAGGCTGCATATGCCTGTCTCAAGTGGGTGGGGGGGGGATGTAAGAAAAATAATGTAATATTATAGGCAGAGAAGGGAGGACTAAGGGTGTAAGGATGGAGCTGTGAGGACCCAGGAGAAAGAGGAAGAGGGTCCTGAGGACGTCAGAGAGAACAAAGCCCAGGGTGTGGCTGCTGGGTTGGCATTCGAGAGCTGAGATGAGGATCTGTGCCCACCATGCCTGTAAGCATTTGAGGCGGGGATTTGGAGGGCGCTGGTTGTTGGGGTTGCCAGGCAATCTGCTGTGAGTGGGAAAGTGGACAGCAGGGGAGCTGTCCAGGAGTGTTTCCTGCCTGTTGATTAAAACACGCCTTAATGATGACCTCATCTACGTGGGCCAATGGTGGCAGGGGGGCATTTTCCTAGTTCTAGGTGACAAGGAAACTGGGGAATTATCAATGAAAAGTGACACATCTGCAGAGGAAGGAGGCTGGGAGGGGGGAAGAGGAAAGTGGAAACCAGGTAACTTCTGATGGAGTAGAGGAAATGGAGGATGTCAGGATCTCCAGGGACCTCAGGAAGTGGAGTGCAGGGGTGTGGTTTAATGGTGTGTGGGGTGATCTGGACATGACATTGTAGTGGAAACATTCTGTGTCACCACAAAGGTGAGGCAGCTGTCACAGCGGGTGTATCACTGTCACACCCACCTTAGATACCAAGAATGTCTTTCTCTTGTATGTCAATACCCCACCAGTCTTCTTCAGGGATGACTGCGCATACAACGTGCATCCGACACCCTTCCTGTGTGCGTGAATCCCTTGATAAACGTTAGGAAAGAGTCCTGCAGGAAAGGCCGGGATCATCCTCCTTCCTTGGCTACACAGACACTGAGCACGCCTGCCCTGATAAACAATCCATTTCACACACTCTGTCTGCTGTGCTCTGCACACTGGGCATGCACATGACATTATGTTTGCAGGATTGAGGGGGTCAAGATGTGCCTTTCTTGGCCTTATGCTTCAAAACCTCTGGGGATTAAGAAACCTAAAAAAACATTTCTTTGGGTAAGTGCTATGGGTATGAATACTTTAATTTCTAAAACTGAGCTTTTTGACAGTCCTACAATAAGAGACTAATTTTGATAGGTGAATTACAACAAGAAAAATGGGAGTATAATAAACAAATACTTTTGTTTTATTTAAGCTAAAAGGATATGCCACCATGGTGGAGGAGACAGCAAGTTGTCGCCCTTAGCTCGGGGTGGTTCACAGTCCTGGTCATGGTTTGAATTTGGAGCATCTTCTGCAAGCATGTGCTTTGAGCATTTTGTCCCCAGCTGGTGTCACTACATAGGGAGGGAGGGTGTGGAAACTTGAGGAGGTGGAGTCTAAGCTGGAGGAAGGAAGTGAGCAGAGGGGATCCAGCCCTGGCTTCCAGCAGATCTTCTGAGATCTGCTGTGGTGTGAGGAGCCTCTGCCTTAAGGCTACCACTGTGGACTCTGCCGTGATTCCCCACTGTGTTTGACTAAGACCCTCCACAAAGGGGCTGAGCTGAGCCTTTCCTCCTGTAATTTTATCACAGCCACATGGGTATAGGATTTATAGTCTCTAAAGCTGGAAATCAGCCTGAGGACCCAGAATAGCGTTGCCAGAAAGGTTTCCCTGAATCAGCTGAGGCCACTTGAGGAGTTACTTGGGGTGTGACAGATGATAGATTAGAGATAGATATTTCAGAAGATTGATGATAGATAGATAGATAGATAGATAGATAGATAGATAGATAGATAGATAGATAGATAGATGATAGATAGTATATGATGGATAAATAATAGACAAATAGATAATAAATGATAACAGTAATAAATGATAAGTAAATCTATTAAATAGATCTATTTAGATAGATGGTAAATAGATAGTAGATAACAAATGAATGATACACAAATAGATAGTAAATGATAATGTATAGAAGATGATAAGTAGATCTACTATAGAAAGATAGGTCTATTTAGATGATAGATAGATAGATAGATAGATAGATAGATAGATAGATAGATAGATAGATAGATAGATAGACAGACAGGCAGGCAAACAGACAAGTAGATAAAATTAATCTGCCAATTGACAAATTGATATATCCCAAGAATCCAGTCCTTACCCCCAAAATGTGAAAATTACTTGAGTTTCCATTTGTTACTGACCTCTGGAATGGACATCACTTCTTACACACAGGTCCTTTAAAAAAAATCTAGTAATAGACAGGCCCACTGTTTTAGTATCTGTAAGACTGGGGTTGATTATTTTTAAGACTTTTATAGCATTCATTTATGTACACATGTGCAATAGGGGTACATACGCCACCAGAAATGTGACAGTCAGGCAGAAGACAGCCAAGGGAGTCAGGGGCCTCTTTCCACCATGGGGATCGTTAGAATCAAACTAGTTGTCAGTGTAGGTGACAAGTTCCTCTCGCTATTCAGCACCTTCCTGGCCTGATATATTCAGATTTGATCTATTCAGATTTGATTTATTCAAGAAAGAATTTGCTGTTTATAGATGGTAAGGATAAGAACATTCTAGAACTCTACTTACTTGCTGATGTCTTCCTAATCTCTCCACATAACAGCAATATGGTTATCTCAAGTTCTTAGAAATTAATTTCCTTAGGTCTAAAGACAGGGTGTAGACTAGTAAGAAATAATAGTCCTGATTCGAGGTCATAGTGAAGAAAGTGCTGTCCTAACCCTGCTCACAGGGCACTGATGGAAGGGCTCTGAGAACCTTGGCCAGATGAACAAATAAATGGAGGGAGACTACCATTTCCTGCCCCAATAGCACAGCATCATCTCAGAAACATCATTCAGGTAAAATTAAAGAAAAGCTGCTTCAAGAAAAGAAATAGAATCTTTTGGAAGAGTCATAGAAGCAGGATAGATCCTCCCATCCCATTTGGGTGTCTTTGATAAGGCCTCAGATGTATAATCCATGGCATTGACTGAACGGGACAAAAGCATCCTAAAAGATCACCTGAAACCCTTTTGTTTTCTTATATCTGGTAGATTTGTGTGACTAAGATATGACTTGTATGACTGTAGATTGTCATAGTTAAAAAAGAAAATACTGCATGTTTCTGCCCTGTTGGAGATGGCTGGACAAGCCCCGAAAGCACGTAGTGTTCTCACGCTTATGTCACGCAGGTAGACGGAACACAGGCAGACTCATAAACGGAGTCCTTTCTGATGATGTTACTGTTTGAATACAAAATGTCCCCTGCAGGCTCGTGGGATGTTTTGCATGTTTGACCTCCAAAGGATGATGCTGTCTGAGGACATGAAGCCTAGCTGGAGGAAGCATGTCACTTGGGTTGTGTCTACCCCAAGTCCCTTCTTCCCATCTAGCCTGGAGTGAACAGCCTCCCCTTCACATGCTCTGGCTGCCATGGTATTGTCTTACCACAGTCCAGAATCAGGATGGCCAAGGACTAGGGACTGACGACTCTGAAACCATGAGTGAGATAAACCTTTCCTTTTTTAGTGTTCTTCTGGGTATTTTCATCAGAGATGAGCAACAGTGAATGAGATGGAGAGTTATCTTTCAACTTGACAGAACCTAGACTCACCTTCCCGCCCCAGACCCGGCATGCCTGTAGGGGCTATCAGAAGACCTGCCCACTGCGAGTGGCCCATTCCCTATGTGGGCTCCTGAGATATGTAAGTCAGGAAATGCATGGACATCTGCATGCAGCCTTCCCTTGTGCTCTGCTTCCTGACTCTAAATGCAAGGGAGGAGCTGCTTCGAGCCCTCGATGCCTTGGCTTCTCCACCACGATGGGCTGTGCCTTCACTTGTGAGCTAAAATGAGCCCTTTCTCTTTTGAATTGCTTCAGTCAGAGTATCTTGTCACAGCAACCACAAAGGAGCAAAGAACCTAAGCCTTACAGTTAAGGCAACATGTAGTCAGAAACCTAAGCCACCCAAACTAACAATAGAAAAACACTGCTCCCAGGCACAGGAAGTTTCAGACCTTGCTTGGGGTCTCTGTGTATCAGACACTTATTATACACTACCTAAAATTATTAAACATTTACCCCAATGGTATGCTATAAATAGTCAAAAGTCAAAATGCTACAGTATATTTTCTAATGTGCAAAAAAAAAAATCTTTTAGTGGGTTCTCAAGTAACACCATAAATTGTTTTGATCCATCTTCTGAACTGTCCAGTGGGGTCATGGATGAGGAAGCTTAGATTAACCTTGAAGCTGTCCTCTATGGACAGCAAGGAAGAGCGAGTGGTCAAGACTCCACATTGGCTTTGGCTTGCTCTGTTCTTCAGGCATCCTCTGAGTTTGGAGAGGGTATGGTAATTTGGAAAAAGAGTTGGGCTCTGATCCATACTACTTGTGATTGATCTGAGCTCTACCTCCTCATAGCTGTGTGACCTCAGTGGAGTCTGGACAGCTCTGATCTAGGTTAGTATTGTCTGAATTCCATAACTGTAATGAATTACCCAAGGATGCATAACTTGTGGAGAAAAAAATGTTTTGGCGGCTGAACATCCAATATTGGGCACCCTCATTGGTGGGCCTCTGTGATTGGTCAGCCTCTTTGGTGGGCCTCTGTGATTGGGCAGCCTCATTGGTGGGCCTCTGTCATTGGGCAGCCTTATTGGTGGGCCTCTGTGGAGGACAGTTGGTATCACAAGGGGCGCATGAGTAAAAGGAGATCCATTGTATATCACGAGGGAGGCAGGCAGAGAGCCAGGCTTGCTTCCTCACAAAGCTGGAGTCCCACACCACCTTCCTGTGTTCTAAACGCGCTGCTTATTCATTAGAATGCTACTAAAGGCCCAGCGTCTCTCAGGTTGCCACACTGGGGACCAAACACCCAACACAAAAACCCTTGGGGGATAAACTACATGTAGCCCAATGCATTGAGTTCCTACAGCATTCAAGTAGACACAGTACTGACACCTTCTCAAATTGTGTGGCAAGGACAGTGTGAATAGGGAAGAGAGTAAAGCCATGTGGGGAGGAGGCAGAGTGTGGGAGAAACTGTTAGAATAAGGGATTAGGTGACTTGCTTCCAGAGAGGTTGGGGCACCGTATGTAACTGACAGTTTCCTTGGCCCTGTGCCTGGGGATTCCCTTGAACGCTGTGCTGGAAGATCTGGCTCTCATGGCCCCTGAGTGACACAGACTTGATGAGCCAAAGTCTCTCACCTTCTGTCAACTTGACCTTCCGTTAGCAGTGAACTGGTGACTGGTCAGACCAAAGGCCAACTCTGCTGCTAAGAAACGGCAGGGTAGATTTTCCTAATGAGAAAACCATAGGAAAGAAAACAGAAAGCCTAATTTGTGTTCCCTGTCTGGGGATTCATGGACAGAGGCCCGAGAAGCTCCACCTTCAAAGCTGTATCAGAAGAGAGAGGTGCTCTTTGAGAATACAAGGTTTTGAAGCCAGAATAGACCCCATAGGAGCCCAGCGTGGGTTTCCCTCCCTACAGAGTAGAAGGCAGATCTACACATTCTTACTGAGGGCAGGGCTGGCTCTCCTAGGCTGGCAGCCTGCACCAGGGCCCCAGAGCCTTGGCATGGATGGGTGTCAAGTGCATCCTGTGATAACTGGAGCCCGAAGGTTCAGCACACGTCACCACGGGTCCTCAGTAGGCACTGCGATGGGCAGAGAGCATCAAAGGAAGCAGTGGAGAAGGACTGTGTGGAGGCCAGGCTGATAACACTGTTCTGAGTTATATTTATCATAACTGTGGGGAAGCGTTTCCAGAACATAGGCGTTCTCAGTGAAGCCATTTTATATTCCCACATTAAGCTCTAGAATACAAAAAAAAATCTTCAAAATAAAGGGTGGAGGGTGACCATAAGGACAAGGCCGTGTGGAAGAATGGGGAGGGTCCTGTGGCTGCTGAAAACAACCGGTTTCAGGGAGTTGAGAAACTGTGATCCAACACACTTCTTGAGAAGTTAGATAATAATCAGCAGACAGACAAAGATTCTAAACTCCCTTCTCACCCACAGCGCTTCTGAGTGAAAGGTCTGTCGGCCGGGAAGAGATGCTCATTCAGCAAGGATGCACCAAGGGCCCCTGTGACAAAGGGTGTGGGACGTGACCCCATCCTTGACACACTGACAACGTGCCGGGATCATGGAGTCAGGCAGGCAAACAGCAAATCATGTTTGTGTATGAAGTGGTTATAAATATGCCCACGCTTGTGTGTGTGTGTGTGTGTGTGTGAGGTGTGTGTGTATGTGAGGTGTATGTGTGTGAGAGAGAGGTATGTGTGTGGTGTGTCTGTGTATGTGAGGTGTGTGTGTAATATGTAAGGTGTGTGTGTGTGTGTGTGTGTGTGTGGCCATGCCATACATTCACACGTGTGTGTTTTTGTATATTTGCACATAGTGAAGGGTGCGTATGGTGGTCAGAGATCCCAGATATTGTTTCTCACATGCTTCCCACATTTTGTGTCAGAAAGGCATTACACATATATGTGTATCATGTGTGTACCTGTGTATGAGTACATGTCGAGTCCTTCAGTTACATCACTTGTGCTCAGTTGCTCTCCACGGCTCTGGCTGAACCTGAACATGCCAATACTAGCTAACCTAGCTAACCAGCTTCCTCCAGGGGTCTCCTGGTTTTGCTTCTCCAGTGCCATTATTACAGTTGCCATGGGGCCTGTCTGCCTCTTATGTGGCTTTTAGAGATCTACACTCTGGGTCTAATACGTGTACAGTGATTGCTTTATCCACTGAGTACCCTCCCCACCCACATCATGCTTGTTTTGTTTTCTTGAATACAGAGTCTCCAGGCTAGCTAGCTGACCGGGGAGCCACAGCCACACTATGTGCCTGTCTCTAGCTCCCCAGGACTAGGGTTACAAACATGCATCCCAGGCTAGCTAGCTAGCTGGCCGGCCAGAGAGCCTTAGCTCTAACTTTCCAGTGCTAAGATTGTAAACATGAGTTGCCATGCCTGCTTGCTTGCTTTATTTGTTTGTTTTTCCTATTAAGGTTCTGGGGGTCAAATTCAGGTCCCCACACTTGCAAGGCAAATGCTTTACCAACTGAGCTATCTCCCGAGTCCGGTATATGTTTGTTTTCCTAGATGAATTCAGAAAAAAATGAAAAATCCATTCTGCTGCTATCACCCCAGCAAACTTCTCAGAGGAACAGCATGTAGGCTGCATTCTTTGGAATCATCGACTAGTCCTGGCTGCTTTAGGGCAATCTGTGGATGCGGGACTTCTGAGGAGCAGACGCTTCTGTCTTACAGTTTTGAAAGCTGCAAATCCCATACCAGTGTGCCAGTATGCCAATAGCTTTGACATCTGTGAAGTCTGCTTCCTGGTCCACAGACACCATATTCTCACCTGGTGTAAGGATTAAATACCACCATGAGACCTCACCTATAGAAACATTGATCTTAAGAACTCTGTTCTCATGACCTAATCACCCCCAAAGGTCTCACCTCCAAAATCTATTACCTTGGAGTGAAAATTCCAACATGATTTTCTGGGACACAGACATACAATCTAAGGAAGTAGTGAGGTGATTTTATAGCTGCTGGTCAAAATCCATCCAGTGTCTATGGAAGGAGGTAAAAGGATGCGTGAGAATGTTTGGGGAGTGTTTAGGTGGGGTATAATGTGTGGGGTATGTGTGCATGTGCTCATCACAGTCCCTGACGATGGAGGACCAGAACCACTGGCCAACGGGGCTAGCTCTCTGCTTAGATGCAGCTAAACAGTCATTTGCTGTCATCACTACACATCCTCTGTGATGGATGATGATCATCATACGGATGGAGCTCCTGCCTGTTGATCAAAGTCTTGCTTTGTGAATGAATGAATGAATGAGCTAGCAATGTAGCAAAGGGGAGCCTGTGAGCAGGAGGATGGATGACCACAGGAATGGATGAAAATAACCTGTGTCTGATTTACAGCCATTCCCCAAATCATCCGGCTTCACACTTAAAAACGGCAGCTTCACTGAGCCTCAAGCCAGGGCAGGTCATGTCCAAGAGCAGCTGGCCAGCACAGAACCAACTCAATGATGCTTTCATGGACTTGCTGGTTCATTTTGCTTTGTTTTGGCATTTTTTATCTTTTTGGGGTTTTTTTAACCTATTTTTTGGTTTGTTTGTTTGTTAGTTTGTTTCAATTTTCTGTTTTGGGTGTGGTTTGGGAGGGTTGCTTCTTGCTTGCTTTTATTTTTGTTTCTTAAGGGGTGTGTGTGTGTGTTTAAGAGAGTGAGACAGAACATAAATTTTGGTGGATTGGGAGGGGGATGATCTGGGAAGATTTAGAGGAGGAAAAAGTATTATTAAAATATATTGTATAAAAATAATTAATTAAAAAATAAGATAAGAAGCCACAGGCTGGTGGTAAGCGTGTCATCTAAGAGAGCACGGCTGAGGGGGAAGAAAGAAAGAGGGTCGATGAGAGGAAGCCTGCTCAGAAAAAGGAACATGATAGAGACAGGCTTCCTGGAAGCCTCGAGTTGAGAATTATAAATAGACAAGGCAGGATGGTAAAATACATGACCAGTGTACAAGAAAGCTTGAAGTACTCACTTCCAAGAGGAGGTGTGAAAATAAAGAGAAAGCTCTGGGAAGTCTGCACAAGCAAGGAAAAGAGCGGGAAAGAGGGCACGCGCATAGCCGCTCACACACGTATGTAGTCACGTGTTCATCCCTTTACACATGAGGTATGCTGCACACAGAGTCATTGTGTACTTACCTCACGCCACAGTGGACAAAGAAGGTTATCAAAGTCAGACCAGCTCTCTCAGAGCAGGTTCCTAGACCAGCTTCCTGGTTGTGTGCCCCATGGCTGTTCTCTCGTGCCCTAGTTAGCTTTAGTGGTCAGCTTAACATAGCCCAGAGTCACCAGAAAAGGGGCTCTCAACTGATGGATTAGCAGATAAAATACCTATGGGAATGTCTGGGGTGAGAGGCTCTGACTGTTAACTGATGGGGGGGGCAGGGTGGTGACCCAGTCCACAATGAACAGCTGGCCTTGGGCTATATCAGAAAGCTGGCTAAGAAGGCTAGAGAGGTGATATGGCTCAGTGGTTAAGAACACTTGCTACTCCTGCAGAGAACCTGGATTCAGTTCCCAGCACCAATATGGCAGTTCACAAGCATCTGTAACTCCAGTTCCAGGAATCTGATGCCCTCTTCTGGTCTCCTGGGGAACTAGGCACATAGTTAATACATATACGTATCAGACAACACACTCATATATATATATATATGAAATAAATAAGTCAGAAAGAAAAGAAAAAAGAGAGGGAGAAGGCTAAGCATGAGCCCGTAAGCAAGAGTTCCTCCTTGGTTCCTGTGGTCCTTCCTAGGAATGAGTGCTTCAGTCAGAGGCAACTCTGCATAGACTAGCCAAGGGCCTGCCTTCAGGTTCCTGCCCCGGCTTCCTTCAGTGGCAGACTGTGACCTGAAAGATTAAATAAACCCTTTATTTACCAAAGCACCCTTAGTCACAGTGTTTCATCACAACAACAGCAATCGAGCTAGAACACCCATGTGTGTTCCAGACCTGTAACAGAGTCTCTTAATTCTCCAAGTAGACTGGTCCCGCTCTTAGCACTGTTTCTGGCTGTCCCGAACCAGCTGTGGAAATCCTACATCCCCTCAGCTAGGGATGGGAATATATTTAGCTCTCCACACCAAGACGTAGAGAGAAACAGAACAGGATTCATTTTCTAAATCAAAAGACAACTTCTAAACCCTGTCTTGAAAATCCAAAAAAAAAAAAAAAAAAAAAAAAAAAACTTCTGTGTCAGCTCCTTCCTTCCTGTTTGTG
>NC_022010.1:71339038-71365302 GCF_000317375.1 Microtus ochrogaster
GCTGTCCCGAACCAGCTGTGGAAATCCTACATCCCCTCAGCTAGGGATGGGAATATATTTAGCTCTCCACACCAAGACGTAGAGAGAAACAGAACTGGAAAAATTATTTTCTTCTCAAGACAACTTCTAAACCCTTTTTAGAAAATCCAAAAAAAAAAAAAAAAAAAAAAAGACAACTTCTGTGTCAGCTCCTTCCTTCCTGTTTGTGTAACTGACAGGAAACTGTGCCACCAGAGGCAACATCAGCCATCTTGTGATGATGAGGTGATAATTATAAAGTTTTATTTTCTGGTCCAACTGGCCAAAGATCCCAGAGAATGAAGGCTATAAAGGCTGGGGACCATGATGACAGAAGCCACCTCTGTACCAGGTGAAACCACGCTCGTGATGGAGGATGAGGCAGAGGATGGTGCCGCCATCATACGGCTCGAGCCATTTTGCTTCTTGTCCCTTGGCGTCAGCTAGCTGACCCACGCAGCAGCGCGTTTCAGGTTCCCAGATCGGACCCTGGCCATGACCTCCATGACTGTGTCTGCAACCATCACCCTTGAGTCTCGCAGAGAAATGGAGAGAATCCAGGAGTTAGCGAGCGTGAGAAGGAGGGGAAACCGGCTCTGTCTCTGCCGTGATGACTGCTGGGAAATGATCGGTTGCAGAGGACGACGACGGGTTGATTGGTCCACTTGCAAAGGTGACCAGATGATCAGTCAGCTCTGGAATCTGAGGCAGATGGGTGACAGTGAGGGCACAAGGTAGAAGATTGGGTAGCAGAAAGGAAAACTTAACTTCATAGAGCCTGAGCCTGAGCATTCAACACGAAGAATGAGCCAAACCCAAACCATGCTCAGTAGCTCATCTTGGAAAGGGCACGGGTGATTGATTATCAGGCACGGCACTTCCCATGTGAACAGGAGCCTCTGGGTAAAGCTCAGATCTGCACAGGCACTGTGGCCGCTGGCTGCTGCCTTGGAGAACACCAAGGGGATGGTTCGATGTCCCGGGCCTCTCCTGGCTCCCTGGGGCTCGGACGATGAGCCAGATACATTCCTCCTCTTCCTGCTCATGCTTCTCCTCTTTCCCGGGCTCTTCCACTTTCCATTCCTCTCCCTCCTCCTCCTCTTTCTCACCCTCCACCCCTTCCCCTCTCCCCATGCTCTTTGAGATATCCTGTGCTTTCACGAGACAGCCCAGCTAGTGATTTTCCAGACAAATGAGACCAGGAAGCAATACAGAGAGCTTATGGCTGTTTTATAAAACAGTGGAACCTTTTAAGGAACATGTTTGTCATATTGAAACTAGGTTTTCACTCTCTTGTTCTACATATTTTTCATTTTCTATTTTTTGAAGTCAACACAAATACAGAACTGACTATACCAGTTTTCTTCTTCTATTTTTTTACAGTACTTAGGACTGAACTCAGAGCCTTGGGCATACCATGCAAAAGCCACGCTACTAAATGATAGCACAAGATCTTTTTAATTTAATAGTAATTTTTAATTCTGAGATAAGCTCTGTCCACATTGCACAGGCTGACCTTGAACTCACTACCCTCCTGAATCAGCTTGCTCAGGAGCTGGGAATTCAAGTCTGTGCCACCAGATTGGACTCATTTTTTCTGTATCTTTCTTAAGGATCTATTCATGGAAATTGGGTACCAATCATGTCTCTCTCTAAGTTATCAACAATTCAATTAGATTTGTCCAGTGATGACTTTCCTTCTTTGTAGTGTATGTGCACATGTGTGTGTGTGCAGGTCTGTATGCGTGTATATGCATGCATGGCGGCCAAAGAACAGCCTTGGACATGCCAAGAAGGTTATCCACTTCTGCTGAGAAGTTGCCTGGTAGGCTTGTTACCAATTAGCCCAGGGGTTCTCTTTCCTCTGCCTTCCCAGCATTGGGCTCACATGGACAGGCTCCCAAACTCCATGCTTTTACATGGTTTCAGGTACGGAGCTCGGGTCCTCACTCTCGCTAAACAAGCTCTCCCAGACCACAGCTTTCCCTTGTTGCCATGATCGCAGCTTTGCTGACCAGAAAGCCAGCATCCTGAGCTTCTCACCCCAGGCCCGGAGAGCAGGCAGATGTGAGATGAGGGGAAACACCCACATTAGCCAATGTCCCCACATTTGCATCACAGCTCCTGGTCTCTACCCCGTGTGTGATCATGAAGAGCCAGGTTACAGCCCCACACAGCCTGTTTTCTCATCACTGAAAGGAAGTCAAGTCATTCTTTCCAAACCTGCTTTGCAGGGTTGTTACAGAAGATGAATTGCCATTGAATTTCCACCATTCTTTTTAAGTAAGGAAGAATAAAAATAAATGTGGCTGTGTGTTGTGGGTACTCAAGGATGATCAAATTGTGAAGAATTATTTTACTTTGTAACAAAATTCAGGACAAAAATTTAAAAACTCTTTAATGGCTTGATCCACAATTCAAAGACACTTGTTTTTTTAATCTACAAGGTTATTTGTTCTAGTTTTTATATTTATATAGAAAATATAAATCCATATATAGAAGATAAAAATCCAAGTCAAAAGCGTAAATGGATTATAAGCACTTTTTTTATTGTTTATTCTGGCATATCATTACCGATCATTTTCTAATGGGCAAAAAATGAATCTACTGCAATAACATGAAAATTGAACCCACGGCCAAGATCCATCAGATCTGTCAGATAGGATTTCATTGTCTTTAAGTGAGCATTGTAGTTGAAGTCTAAGGTGTGTATGTGTAGATTCTGTGACACTCAGTTCTTCACAAGATGCTCAGACTCATAAACTAGCACACAAATAAAAAAAAAAAGAAAACAGGTCAGTGCCCCAAACTCCACATTTCACCTCGGATACCTGCAATGGTTAATTTCAGTTGTAAACACAATAAAATATAAAATCAGTGGAGTCCTCTGTACACGTCTATTGGGGCTCTACCTTCATTAAATTAACTTAGGTGAGAAGACCTGCCCACTATGGGTGGCACCATTCCCTAGGCTGAGGTCCCAGTATGGATAGAGTTGAGGACATGAGCAGAGAATGACATTCATGGTTCTCTGCCTTGTGGATGCCCGGTGATAAAGCTCTGTTCACCATGATGAACCGTACACTGCCCAGATGGACCGTACACTCCAACTTAAGCCAAAAATAACCCTTTCTTTCTTAAGTCACTTTTTTCAGAGTGTGTCATCACAGCTAAAAGTCATGTGACAAACAAAATACTCCCCCCCCCCCACATAACTATGTTCACACTCAGCTTGGACTAAGTATGCATTTGGGTGAAATTTATATAGATGATGATACAGGCTCATTCTTCAATTTGAGATAGATACTCCTCCTTGTACCAAAAATTAATTTGTTTGCTTATTTTGCAGTGTGGTATCTCAATCTATGAACACCCATTTTCTCCATCCTACTGTTGTTCAATATTTGTGGCTGTCAAGAATAATGCTGCTAAGGGTTTCCTATATTCCTAATAACATTCCGTATTGGTTTTACTAATCACACCTGCACTTCAGTTATGTATATGGTACAGAAGTTTCCTCAAGGTTGAAACATTCCATCCTGTAGGGAAACTCCTAAAACCAGAAAGCAAACAGTTCAAAATAGTTTCAGGAAGTCCCTGAAACCGACCAGACTGACCAGGCCCCTCCCTGCCAGAGTAAGCAATAAGGTAGCCGAGATCCAGTCTCAGAAGATTCAAGGTTGTGAGAGCAGAACAGCTTCCTAGAAGAGACAGAAACTAGCAGGGCTGCCTGAAAGAGACTTAGACCAACTGGGCACCTGGAAAGGATGCTCTCCAACCTGTTGAGCTGCCTGCAGGCTGTGCAATGAGCTCCGGGTTCCCAGTTTTGTGAGCTGTCGTTCATTCTGGAGTAGGCTTTGGTAGTGATGGAACTGTCTTTGAGTCATTTCTGCTCCTGTAAGTAACCCCTCACCCACCTTCTTGTAGGTTACCCTAGTAAAACTCACCAAGCTCTACTTCAGACTATCATGGGCTCCCTCTCTGGGGTGAGTAGTCATGTGTGTTGAGTCTCCCCAGGAAAAGTCTTGTCACACAACAGTGTGTAAACCAAGATCCGGTTTTTTCAATTCCCAGTCAGAGCATATGTATACACCCTTTGACTTTAGTAAAAATGTTCAAATATTTTCCAAATCAAATGTGTGTGTGTGGTGTGTGTGTGTGTGTGTGTGTGTGTGTGTGTGTGTGTGTGTGTTTTAGCAATAAAAGAACTTGTCTTTTTCTTACTGTTTTGTTATGGATTAGACCCCTTGTTAGGTACATGGTCACCAATCTTTGTGTCTTTCTGCCTCTTTCTGCATTTCTCTGTATGTCTCTGTGCGTCTCTGTATCTGTCTCTCTCTTGTGTGAGCCCACACGCACACACGCACACACATTTGAATTTTATCCATTTAATGATGTCATACAATGCACAGAAGTTTTTGATTTTAATATGACCAAATTCAACAATAATTTACCTAATACTTGAAGTGATTTGTATTCCTGTTAATATTTTTGCCTGATCCAAAGAAGTGAAGAAATGATTTAAATTATCCTTTAGAAGTTTTAAAGTTTGCCCTTCACCTTCCATACTTAAAGATTCTAGCCTCCCATAGTTATTCTGTGCGTGTGGAGTGAGGTGGGGTTGAATACATTTTTCTGTGTCGATTTAACAAGTATTTGATGGCCCATCCTTTGTCAGCTGGATGCGGCCTTTGCTTCCCCGTCCTCCTGTGGTCACTTAGGCTTTCCGAAAAGAGACTGTGCTAGCTTAGAGTGTATCTTTGTGCCGCTACCATGGAATCCGCAGCTTTATCATAAACATTGAAATCTCGCTGGGTACCTCACCCAACCTCATTCTTCCTGCAGACACCAGGCTCTCATTTCCATATCAGCTTGTTATCTGGTACCAAATCAAGAGAAAATTGCTATGTTTGTAATGTTGAGTTCTCTAATCATTATCAATTATTGCTCAAGTCTCTTGTTTGCTTTCATTTAATTATTTTGATTTCTTATAAAAGTGTTTTATAGCATGTTGCATGAAAGCCTTCCATGATTGTTGGTTACTAACCCACGTTCTAGGTTAATTAATCTGTTCTTTAATTTAATAATATGATAAGAGTCATACCGCTTGCATAATTCCAATCATTATATTTCTTTCAATTCCAAATACATATTTATTTTCATTTATGCTGAATGTTCAGTATATTTCCCTGGTGACCCTCTTTGTTTGTCTTCCAATCTGTCTGATGCATTGCATGCATTTCCTATTTAAGCCTGTAACTGACTCTCAGTTCTGTTTGTTTGCTGCCTGCTAATCTTATTATTATTATTTGCTTATTAGGGAAAAAAAGCAAACTTTTTGGTTAATCGTATACACTTCAAAAACAATTTTCTTTGTCACCTTGGGGAGGACTGATATGAAAACAGATCTCTTGACCCAATCAGAAACTGAGCTGCCTAGAAATTGGATTTTAGTCTTTCTAGGGCTTTTCCCGAATTGGCCAGTCCTCACTCCTGAGATAGAGTACAATGCTTCTTCTGTATCTGTGGGTTTCAGATCTCAGAACCAACCAATGATGACTCAGAAAAGTTAGTGAACAATTGAATGTGGGAACACATTACAGGAATCCCAATACTCGGGAGGCTGAAGTAGGGGTTCAAGGCCAGCCCGGGCTGCAGTGCTTATCAGAGCTAGATAGTGAGAATTTCTAATACACACACACACACACACACACACACATAATGACAGTTGTAAACATCTCCAAAACAACACTAGACTTTTCTGAACTAAGCACTAAAAGGATGGAGAGTTGTACAAGCTTACCAGCTGCTACCATTCCCTTCAACCCCTCTCCTTATCCGAACATGGTTCGTTTTGAGTCTCTGTGGTGATTATACTTAGGCCTATGATTGTATCTATGTGGAACAAGTATAGGCTTTCCTTTCCTGTCCTTCTCAAAGGCACAGCATAACAACAATTTGCATGGCACTGCTGTTGTGATGGGCGCTCTAAGCAGCCTGAAGATGAGTTAAATTACAAGGGGGATGTGCACTGGGATTAGGTACCTACTGTACTGCTCTACACAGCGTGGATTTGCATATCTGTAGGGGATCCCAGAAGCAATCCCTATTAGATGCTGAGGGACAACTGCACTTGAGACCTCCCACCCAGCTTGATAATTACGCTGCTCCAGTTGGGAATCCCTGAACTCATTAATTTTCTTATCCTGGTATCACGAGTATCTAAGAATTCTGCAACTATTTTTTTGGACCTTATGCAGCTGCTTTCTGCAGTACTTCTCTGCCTCTCACAAGACCTGTGGGAGAAAAGCAGATTAGAGAGCTGGCCTCAGTTTCTGAGCTTCCCTTTCCTCCATAATATTCGCTCAAGTCTCCATGCCTTCATAGGCCTCAGCATCTCTCTGTATCCTCAGGCACAAGGCCTGAGCTTCTCTCTGTATCCTCAGGCACAAGGCCTGAGCTTCTCTCTGTATCCTCAGGCACAAGGCCTGAGCGGCTCTCTGTATCCTCAGGCACAAGGCCTGAGTGGCTCTCTGTATCCTCAGGCTCAGACTCCCTGCTCAGACTCCCTGCCCTTGAATGTCATTGTCTGTCTTCTGCTGAGAATACAACAGGAGAAAGAGCACGCAGGGGCAAGACCAGCATGGAGTGCCAGGATCTCCTTTGTGCTTTCCCTTGCAAGCCCCCAGACCCTCAGCAGACTTGTTTTAGTCACTTTTACCCAGATCACGTGCACGTGATGTGCGTGTGTGCTCATCATCGTTCTGGCCTTTCTCCTTCCAGAGGACAGGACTGGATCAGCTCAGTCTGTGGATTTAGAACCAAAGACTAGAAGACGCGGTGGTCTGTCTGCCAGCTCTCTGTTCCCCTCACCAGGTGCTCTGGAAGGATCTGCTCCCTCCACAAGACTGAAATCATAGAGGAGTCCATGACGATGAAAACGCGTGCAGAACCACTGTCTGTTTCCAAAATCTTCCCATGCATCAGACCAGAAACCTTGAAGTTGCCACGCGAGTGGTGTCAACACCGCTTGCTCCAAGCACCCTGCTTCTTCTCTTTTCTGACTCTTCCACCCTGGTCTCTGTGCTGGGAAGTCACCAGTAGAGTCCAGTGCATGCTGTGTGTTTGCAGAGGCCTCAGTTTCTGGTTGGTGGTGCTCTGATGATATTTCTTCTGTCGCGGCGATTATTAATGTGCCTGATAGCTCTGGGGTCACGGGAGCAATGATGGCAGCTGGGGAGAGAGATGCTGAAAGTTATGAAGGAGACACATCAAGGGCAAGACATTCGTCTTGGTTTGAACCACCGAAATGTATGCTGTTGTTTGTTACCACATACTAATGTGGCCCATGGTGACTGGACCTTAAGAGAAATGCAAGCATTTAGGCTGTTTCCGTTTCCTGGCTGCTGTGAGTAGAGAAGCAATGACTACGGATGAACAGTCCGCTCTGCCATAGGAGGTGGAGCCCTTTGAGAATGTGCCTAAGAGTGGTAGAGCTGGGTCATCCCCTAGGCTTATTTTCAGCTTTCTGAGGAACCTCCACGCTGATTTCCATCGGCATTCCAGTTTGATGATAAAATCAGTCACCGTGCAAACACGAACAATGCCCTTACTCTATCTTTTTGGCCCTTCACTTAAAGTTGTTTTGCTAAACTAATTCGCACAGAGGATGTCTGGGGAACTTTCAAGATGACTGATCCAACGAACGATGAATTCCTGTGCATCAGTCAGTGTGCAGAGGAGATAAGGCTGTGCACTGTGGTCTCACGGACAACTCTGGACCCACACTGCAGGCCCAGCACCACCAACGGTGTGAACATAGGTGTCTGGAGCTCGCCACGCAGCCGCTTCCTTAGCAATGGAATGTGGAAGCACTCCCTGCTTCCAGGCCTCGTCATGAGGGTGAACTGGCATGATGTTTGTGCTGTGCTCTTCATAATTCTGATCCATGTTCTTTGCAAATGGCATCTTATCTTACTACTATACATCCAAAACCAGGGGGATGTAACATGAAGGCCTGCTTGTTGGGGTTTATGTCCTGCCCAGTTCCCACAGCCAGTAAGCCCGAAAAAAATCACACAGAGATTCTGCATTAGTTATAACTGATTGACCCATTAGCTCAGGCTTCTTATTAGCTCTTGTAGCTTATATTAACCCATTATTCTTATCTATGTTAGCCATATGGCTTGGTACCTTTTTCTGCGGGGCAGGTCACATCCTGCTTCTTGGGTGATCTGGGCAGGATTGGGGGGGAGCTTCCCTCTTCCCAGAATTCTCCTGCTCTCATTGACCCACCTCTACTTCCTGTCTGGTTGTCCCACCTGTACTGCCTGGCTACTGGCCAATCAGCATTTATTTAAAACATGATTGACAGAATACAGACAATTCTCCCACACCAGGGGGAGGGAAAAATGCAGGAAGCCATGTGAGTGCAGGGTGCGAGGTTTTCAGGGTCATTCCTCCATTCCCTCTGTATGGCATCCAAAGCAAAGTAAGCGAGTACA
Source organism: Microtus ochrogaster (assembly GCF_000317375.1). NCBI lineage: Eukaryota > Metazoa > Chordata > Mammalia > Rodentia > Cricetidae > Microtus > Microtus ochrogaster. The sequence goes on from NC_022010.1 coordinate 71,347,561, forward strand.
GAGGGTAAAGCTAAGGCAGCTTTAAAAAGTTGAAGTAACTGGATCTGTTAGTCCATTTAAAGAACCATGAAGTTAAAATGAGTGGTTATTAATTAACATATATCATAGTAGATAAATTAAAATGAGTGTGCTTCATGAATGTTGGTACCTAGTAGATATATTTGAGGCACATTTGAAATTTGAGATGAGTTGGTTGAATAGATAGATGATGATAGACAAATTGGTATGATAAACAGATGGCTGATAATATCCAGTCATGTAGATAATAGATGGTAGAGATAATAGTAGATTTATGGATAAATAGTAACTTATTACATAGATGATATATTAATAAACAGGCTATTGCTTAACAAATGATAAATACCATAGATGATGATGATGTAGATAAATAGATAGGAGATAGATAGATAGATAGATAGATAGATAGATAGATAGATAGATAGATAGAAATGGATGGGTAAATAAGTAGATGGATGTTTGATAGGTAGATGATAGATAGCTACATAGATGAATGATGGAGGGTAAATATATGGATGATAGATTATTAGATGATAAATGAGCTGAAGGGTAGTGGCACACACCTTTGATTTCAGCACTTGGGAGGCAGAGGCAGAAGGATCTCTGTAAGTCTGAAGCCAGCCTGGTCTACAAGAGCTAGTTCCAGGACAATCAGAGCTACACAGAGAGACCCTGTCTTAAAAAAAGAAAGAAAGAAAAAAGATGATGAATAAATAATACCAGATAGATAGATAGATAGATAGATAGATAGATAGATAGATAGATAGATAGATAGAAAGAAAGATAGATAGATAGATAGATAGATAGATAGATAGATAGATAGATAGATAGACAGATAGAGATAGGTTAAATGATAGACAGACAATAAGGGTCTTACTCAAAGAGCATACCTCTCCTATCATGTCATCTATGACATATACAGCTTCTAAGAAGGCGGTGAGTGTCTAAGAAGACAGAGAAAAGACTGTGCAAGTCACTCGTGTGTGTCAGCAACAACACAAAACTTCTGAAGATTCATCTGAAGGACCCAGAGCTGCAGCAAACACTTTAATATTAACAAAGGTTTTCCAGAAAGTCAACTTTGGGGATCTAGAGAAAAGACCTGGGAAAGGCGCCTCTACGTCTTCAGGTTTGAATGGGCTGCAGTCCAACATGGTGCCCTCCCTCCCAAGGTTCATAGCAGACACTGGCTCTCATCTCAGGCCACAACAGGGCTCTTAATTGGTCTCCATATTTCTGGCTACTTTCTGGAGGCCACAGTGAAGGTGCCAGTCCACTTGAAGGTCAGATCCAAAACTGCTTTAGCATCACATTCACCAAATTGCCTTCATCAAAGCAGTCACGGGCCGACATGGACTCCAGTGGCATGCAAGCAGGCCAGTCTCTGGACAGGAGGACTGGGGAAGAGCCTGCATCCACCCTTGTTTCTACAGTGGGCCCGCAAGTGGTGCTGAGTACACAGAAGTCGTGTTAATGCATGGGTGAAAAGACAGTTGGCCACAAGCTATTCCCCAAAAGCCTGCTGCTGTCTTCTCCTGCCTGGATGTAGAAATTTCCCATGTGTTGGCTAATTGTTTCTAACTCTCCAGTTGGAGAGATGGCTCAATAAGTGAGTGCTTGCCTTGCAAGCTCAAGGACCTGAGTTGGATGCTCAGAACCCATGGGAAAAAAGTGCAGGATGTGGCAGCATGAGCTTGTAATTCCCCTGTAAGAGTTGGAGAATCCCTGGGGCTCGCTTGCCAACCAGGCTAGCCTATTTGACAAGTTCAGGGAATGTGAGACACCTCAAAAAGAATGTGGGAGACACCCTTGTTCTCTGAAATCCTCTAAGCTCACAATCCACTTGTGTATACACACACACACATACACACACACACACATACACACACACACACACACAGAGAAACAACAGTTTTCAACTCTTCTCCTCCAGCCTCCCTTTGCTCTTTTTCTTCTTGTCATTTTCCCTGTCGAATATTCCCTCCCCTACTCCTTCCCCATCCTCCCTTGCCCCCCTCCTGTGGAGAACTATGAGGATAATATGAAGAGGAGATGGGTACTCGAGCCTACTCTGTTGGTACAAACTCTTCTGTTCAGCTGTGGTTGCCAGTTGGCAACCCCGTCTTTGAGACTCGGGAAACCAAAAGAAAGAAAACAACAAGTGCCTGTTTTTTTCTTCGCTGTACAAATTTGTGGCTCTAACTCTACACTTCACAAAGTATGATTTTTCCTTTTTCAAATTAAAAGCAAAGAAGAGCAAGCTCTCTGTGAGCCACAGAGGCATCCCTGGATAACATCTTGATGATTTAAGTGTAAATGGATAAGAAATCTGTGGATTCCGCTCCACACAAAACACACGCATTGGAACTGAGGGACATGGCATCTGGCAGAGCCTGTTTCTAGTTTGCTACAACTCGGACTGCTTGGGAGGTAGAGTGTGATACACGAGGAACCCAACGCCAAGTGTGGGCAGAGCCCTCCTCATCCCTCCAGCCCAGAGCTGGGTGGCTTAGCCATGTTCAAACACACTCTACTTGGATTACTTTTTTTTCTTTTTCCTTTTTCTTCATACTGTAGATTTGGCCCAGTGTGGATTATTCCTTCCACTCTGGGTCCACATGAGCTCTGTGTCTGGCATGTGCATGGTAATTTAATACAAACTGACATCAAGTTCGGGAAAAATGACAATTTGATCTTGTGTTCACTTTAATATGGAAAGGTTGAATAATGTTCAATTGTAATTTACTCCAATTTGGTCTTCTCTGTGAAAGGCGAGGGACTGCTAAGGAGAAGGGAGGAGGGGGGGGTCCTCACCCTAGGTCCACATTTGACATCACCTTTCCTCTGCCCCGACCCCTACTCCAGTTCACCTCCACACAACTGCCGGAGATCACTTCTGAACAGGCAAGTGTGGTCACACCATCCTGACTCGGCAGCCCTCTGTGTCGGTTCCTGGGTTCCTGATTTCAGCATTGCAGAGGGGGTGCAGGACCGTCAGTTCCTGATCAGCATCACAAAAGGGGTGCAAGACCGTCAGTTCCAAGTCCACCCCTCTGGCCACACCCTCCATCTATTTCAACTTCAAACGCTTAGCCTCCTTCTCTGACTCTCAGCTTCCTCTCTGTGGAAACATGCCTCCCTTCTCTATCTCCTCCCACGTCCCTGGTTCACAGTTCTGCCAATCTGAGATCAGTCACTGTTCTACAAGTAGCCTCCATAACTCCATAACTCTACATAACTCCATCTATGTAGCCTCCATGGTGGCTTGGATTAGCTGAACAACACAACTATAGATTCTAAAAATATAGGCCAAGCGGTCTATGCCCACATTTGTATCTCCAGCAAATCCAGCTCAATCCTGCACTCACCAGATGTCAAGAGACATCTCAATGACACCCCCTGCCTGCTGGGGTGTCTATGTGGCAGTCCACTTCAGGTGTCAGTAGTCTGGCTGGGTATTATTGTGCAGGCATAACTTGCATGCAGTTAATATTTACCTCTGTAGTCTGTGAGTAGAGTAGGATTATCCTCTGGACAGTTGCTTCACCAGCTGGCTTAAAGGTAAAGTCTGTTGTGGCCTCATAAGGAATTCTCAAGACCGTACCACAAAACCCTGCACTGGATTCAGTCTCAGCTCCTGCAGCTTCATACAAGCTGGGTCTGCAACTCTGTGTGTGTGTCTGTCTGTCTATGTGTGTGCTTGTATGTATGTGTTTGCGTGCATGTATGTATGAATATGCATGTGTGTACATGTGTGTCTGTATGAATGTGAGTGTGAAAATGCACATGTGCACGTGTATATGTGTGTGCATGGATGTGAGTATGTATGTGTCTGTATGTATGAGTGTGTGCATGTGTATGTATGTGTGCACGCATGTGTGTCTGTGTGTATAGGTTTGAATGTGTGTGAATATGTGTACACATGTGTATGAGTGTGTGTACATGTGTGTAAATATGAGTGTATGTGAATAAGTGTGCACACATGAATGTGTGTGCATGCATGTATGTATGAATGTGTGCATGTGTGAGTGTGTATGTGTGAATGTGAGTGTGAGAGTACGTGTATGCACATGTATGTGTGTATGCGTGTATGTATATATAGATGAATGTGAGTGTATGTGCATGCATGGGTGTGTATGTATGTATGTGTTTACATGTGCATATTCCTAATGGCTTTGTTTCTCTGGAGAGTTCTGACGGATGCAAAGACAAATATAGTACCTCCCACTTCTATATTTTAGTGGATGGGAAGTCCACCTCCTCTAGCACTCTGCATGGCCCTCTGCCTAAGGCTAAATATCAGACCAAGGGCTTTCTGGTACCACGACATGGGTGGGACTAGGCAGGAAGCTGCTGTGGTAGCTGTCACCTCACCTGGCACACTACACAGCAAGTACAGCTTCCTTTCTCAGTGTTCTTAAGGACCCTCAGCTGCCCACAAACACCATTGTGCAGAAAGGAGGGTTTGGAGACAGCCCGGCCCTAGCTGCCTTTCACCCACACAGCCCTTTGCTCCAGTTCTTCCTTGTTGTCACAGCCTCATCCAGGAAACAGGCTGACCACGGCTACCCAGGAGGACCCAGAGGAAAGCAGGCTGACCACATCTGCTCACAAGGATCCAGAAGCCTTCTAGGGTCACACGAGTCACAAATACCCCTCCCTGTCACAGATGAAGTGGTGGTATACTAAAGACAAGGCTGCTTCATTGCCCTTGACACCTGTGGAAACAGCCTGGTTTAGAGACGATGTCGGAGTCCCTTCCTGTAGCTGCGATAGAACAGCCTGGTCAAAATCGGCAAAAGGATGAAAAGATTTATTTACTTATAAACTTCTAGGTCATAGGTCATCATTGAGGAACTCAGAGCAGACTCACTTGGTATTCCACAGCATTGCCTGCAACCGAGAAACTCACCCAGCCAGGAATGACAACAGGAACCAGGCAGGAACATGATTGTTGTCCCACTTGTGGGCCCATGCTTAGCTAGCTTTCTTCAGACAGCCGTGAACCAGACAACAGCACTTCCCAGAGTGGGCTGGGCTCTCTTCCATCAACTCACAATCAAGAGGCTTTTCTGAGACATATCCAAGGCTGTCTTCTCTGAAATCCGCAAGCTGTGTCAAGTTAACAGGTTAGGGTCTTTAGAGATGTAGTTAAAAATCTGGAGGTGTGGTCCCCCTGGATATCCAGGGAAGCCCTAGTTCCAACACCAAGTGTTCTAGGTAGGGACAGAGGAGGCCATAGGAAGATGGAGGCCAAGACTGGAGTAATATGGCCGAGGAGGGCAGGAAGGGGTCCAAGGAAGGACACTGCAAACAGTCTTCACTGTGGCCCTCAGAACTCCCAAGACTATAGAGAGAATAGCCTCCCATTCTTGGAGGTTACTCAGTTGGCAGTCATTTGGGCACCCCCTCATGGTCTTTGCTTTGAGGGCCTATTTTGTAGCCTTTACCTCCTGTTCTTACACGTCACGCAATTCTTTGATCTGATGTGAATGCCAGGAACCTTTCCATCCCCTCTGGAAATAAGGCAGTACTCAGTGTGTCTATCACAAACCAACTGATTGTGCATCGGGGCTTGCATCAGAGTAAACTATGTGACACTGAGGAAATCATTTACCCGTGATTTTATTTTTAAAAAACAGAAGTATAATTTTTCACAAAAACTCTCCTGAATTCTCACTTGGAGAACAAAACAGAGTTGAAGAGATATATGGCCAAGGAATTCAAAACCCTGGTCCCCTGAAGACAGAAACCCATCCATCTTTCCTACACATTTGTTTCTCATAAGCAAGAATAACTTGGCTAGATTCTCCCAACGTGTGAACTGACTGACTGTGACCCAAAAGAAAGGCCATTGATGACAGGCTTGCTTCTGTGGTGACACCTCATTGGCTCAGAAGCCTCCCTGGTCATCGCTTGTCATCGCTCCTGCGTATCTCCGTCGCCTCTCTCTGTTCCCTCGCTCTGCAGCAGAACAAATGCCAAGCCTGTCAAGTATCCAAAGCTCTGGAGGCTGTGCCAACCCCGGGGCCTTCCTTCTGTGCGAAGCTGTAAATCACTGGTCCCTGCAGTTCCTGGGCCACCTCTGCCTTTGTGTGGACCTGGGTTCAAGTTTAACATGTGCTGGAGTAACTGCTTGCTTTAGATTAATGTGGAGTAAGAGGGAGAGTAGCCAAAGCAGTTAGCATTGATCGCATCCTTTGTGTTTCCTGTTGAACACCTCTCACTCATCCCTAAAGCAATTCTTAACCAGCCCCAAGAAATTATTATGTCAGTTGCTATGTAGACATAACATTCTTCTGTACAGTTCACTTCTTAACACACAAATGGCTCGTGTCGCCATTTCTAAGTGGAAAAAAAAGTATAATTATAATCAGAAAATTGGTTAGCCCAAGCTTGGAACAAGCCTCTCAGACTGCCCACTTACCAGGAAATGGGGGACGGATGGTACTTATTCAGATCAAGGGAGGAAAGAAAACACATAGATCTGAGTTATGGGTACTTTATGTTGGGCTAAGCAAAAGTCTGCTGGCGCTAAGGATGTCCTGTGCTGTGTGCTGTGAGGGATACATTCAGGAGTACGGCTACTGGTGTGTTCTGAGAGCTCATCCAGGCCCCCAGGCTCGTCCTTGATTTAAGGCAGGCCCTCAGTCAACATCTTGGCATTCATAGCGAGTTTTGAACAAGAGACCCATGTTTTTATGTTGTACAGGATGCCGTGGTTTGATGGTGACCCTCCAGTTCAGGGTTGGGACCCTAATCCCCAGGGCAGCAGAGCTGGGAGGGGTACGGCAGTCATGTGGGCCTTGCCTTCGCAGATGACCCTGCTCAGGGAGTGGCTCTCCCGAGAGTGCGCTGTCATGGCAGCTTGTTTGGCCCGCTCTTGGCTTATTTCTCCTGCCCTTCTGCCTCCCACTGTTTCTACCCTTCACCAGCGCCATTCTCTCAGGCCCCCTAGCCTCCCAAACTCTGAGTCAAGCAGGCACTGTTGTCTATAAATTACATCTTCATCGTAGAGATGAACATATCTAGGATGCCCACAAATGATAAAGACTCCTCTAGGTGCATCTGGGTGGATACTGCATGGGAAGCGTTGGGCCTCCATAAAGTCCTCGAGTGTTCTGTAGTGAGAGTGCCGCTCTGACTCTTGTGGAGGGTGCAGGGAGTAGGTGGGGTATAGGCAAACACTGAAGACTCAATGAACAGAAATAAGGGCACAGAGCCTCCAGGAACCCACCAAGTGGAAATGGCTGCTTGTGGCCTTTAAGAAGTAGGTAGCATGCTGCCAAGAAGGGGTAGTTAATAATGTTGACTAAGCTAAACCCTGAGTAAAGGTCTTCCTCAAAATCCATATTCAACCTCTGAGAAAGTGCTCTCATTCTAGATCAAGTCTGAGTGAAACTGGCTGAGACGCCTGAAAAAAACAAAAACAACCTTCTAAACAAGCCAGTCTGGCCATACTTCGAAATGCATTACTTGGGAAGATACCAACATCGTACTGTCCAAAGGATCCTCTGCCACAGAAGTCAGTGAGATGAGCCATTTATCCCGAGATAAATGGATCATAGGATTTGTGTAAGGCTTGGCTGGATGCCTGAGTCTTGGCTCACCCCGACATTTTCTGGAGGCTGATGTAATGGCGCCTATGAGGGAGGACAGGTGATTATGATTGGCTGTGCTCACTGTGCCTCAACCCATATGATTGGCTGATTTGAAGTTGCATTTGCATATTGCCTTCTCAGACTCTGGGGTGATGTCATCTTATCTCTCTGGGAGGAACTTGGTCCTGGTCTGTTACTGAATTAATTAGTTCCTCTCTCAGGAAAGTACTGGGTTTCACACCAAATAATTGAAAATCTAAATATTCAAAGTCAGGTTGCTGTCTTAAAAATTACTCAAGCCATCTCTTCAAGTCAAGTCATCTTTCTCTTTACTATTTTATTATTATTATCGTTATATTTTATTCTGATATATTTATTTTATTGTTTATATAATTACACAATAGCTATTCTTTAATTATGAAAAAGATAATACAGGACGTGGAATTTTTTCTGCCATACTTAACATTTTTGTGTTGGATGATTTTTGCCAACTTGTCACAAGCTAGGGCCATCAAGGAAGAGGGGACTTAAGCTGAGGAAATGTCTCCATCCGGGTGGCTTGTAGGCAAGTCCCTGGGCATTTTCTTGATTAGTGATTGGTGTGAGAGGACCCAGCCCAGAGCGCCCATCCCACAAAGGATGGTGCCACCCACGGGCACGTGGTCCCGGATTGTAGAAGAAACCAGACTAAGCAAGCCAATAAGCAGCAGCTTCTGCTTCAGTTCCCATGTCTAGGTTCCCACCTCGAGCTCCTGGCCTGCCGTGCTTTGATGATTGGCTGTGCTGCGGACTTGTAAGCCAATTACACCTTTCCTCCCCGAAGCTGCTTTTGGTTGTGGTGTTTTATCATAGCCGCACAGACAAGCATTATCGTTCTCATCACCCAGCGCTCTGGCAAAATCTCTAGCCACCCCAAACACTGGCACTTCCGGGTTCCAGGGCCCTTGGCTCAGGCAATGTCCTCAGAAACTGAAACAGCTTTTAATTTATAGATTCAGAGGATTTAATTTGTTTGGTTCCCACGTTCCCTTACTGTCCGGTTCGGTTCCCCGTGGTCAATATGGCCGATGCGAGGGGTTCGCAGTTCTGTAGCTTTTCAATCGCGAGCGGTGTGGCACTATTTGACCTTTCTATTCCTGAAAAAGTCTGAAAAATGAAACGCACCTCGTGACCATTTAGTACAGACTTCCAGAAAATAAGCCAGGTGCGTTGTCCAGTTTGCCCTCACCTTGTTCGTGTCCTGTCCGCAGTGTAACAAACCACAGAGAAACAAGGCCTTGTCTTCAGCAAGTTCCCCGTCCTGACCACAAGGTGAAGGTCTTGGCCTAATTCTCTGAAAGGTTCTCTCTCCCACTGAGAGCTTAATTCTCTTGCCTCTCTTGCCTGTAAACAGGCCCCTGTTGGAACCCAAAGGCAAACGGGTGTCCAGAAGCAAACAGCGCTGCCCTGTGGTTTAGCCTGGATAAACTCACCGAAACAGTGGCCTCCTCAGCTGAAGGCTGAACTTGTAAAGCACAGATCTGAGTCCTGTAGCTGTCCTAAAGAAAAAAGAAAAGAAATGAGGAGGAAAAAAAAAAGACATCAAAAGCATGAGGCCTGGGCGTCTGCTTTCTGTATGTCTCTCCCCAGCAAGGCAGCCCTGCTTCCCTACCTAATCCTCACTGCTTGTCTCTCTGAAATCACGAAGGGCTCAGAATAGAAATAGTTTTGTCTGTATGTAGTGGAAAACACCAGTTTAAACAGGATGTTGGAGATCAGGGCGCCTGACCCAGAACACGGGCCAGGGCAGACATGAAAGCCCACTGCGTTTCATTCACAAAGGTTTTCTGGGACCAAGCTCCCTCTCAGCCTAAACAGAGTCACGCACAGGCTGGCCCCAACGCTCCCACGCTGCTTCCAGGAGGCAGGCGATCTCTTTGAAAACGCTGCCGAGCTGCAGCCTCCATGGACTGCAGCCATGAGTAGGGCTGGGAGCAATTACCCCTCCCAAGAGCGTGTTCCTCTGTGAAGGAGCCTCTCTGCCAGGCAGTTCCTATCCCGAAGAGCAAGAGGGAAGCAGCCGGCGCTGTCCCAGGCCGCCTTCGTTTCTCTCCCTACGCTGGGGCAGTTTCAACTGATTTTGATTACCCTGGCGCCAAATAAATGAAAACATTTCATAGATATATAATCATCCATCACTGTGAAGAAAGAGAAAATGTTTCATGTTCGGTGTGTTTATAAATACACTTAATGAAAACAGGGCAGCACTGTCTTTTCCACCACCACATAGCTGCTGCTGCTGGCCAGATCTCCACCAGACCGGCCTGCTCAGGCCATCTCCAGACCCCCAACCAAGCAGCCATCAGCCGTTTGGTTCTGACAACTGAGAGCCCATGAAAGTCCGCGGGAAGGACCTTCCATCCAAAACCACCTTCTAGCCTCGTGTTTCTTTCCACATGACAGCAACAAGGAGAGCGGTTTATGAATTAGCTGAGTCCAACCTGTGTCCATCCAGCTTTGGGACTGCATGAGCACATACATGCCTGCATGTACACACACACACACACACACACACACACACACACACACACTTCCACGGGGTAGGGAGTAAACAAATGGCAAGTAGAGCTTCATACACCAGTTCTGGCAGTACTGAAAAGGAAGACTCCAACATTTATTCTGTAGGTTTATGAATGACGTTTTCGTACATTGCATATGTAATGACATTTGTGGTGATTTTGAGTTTTGGGGGTTATACAGGCAGGGTGCATCTTCTGGAAAAGGAAGTCTGGCAGATAGAAAGACAGCTCAGTAGTTAAGAACACTTGCTGTTTGCTATTCTTCCAGAGGCCTCAAGTTCATTCCCTGGCGCCCATACGGTGGCTCACAATCTCCTGTAAGTCCAGCTCTAAAAGATCTGACATGCACTTCTGTCCTCCATGGGCACACACATGCACACACTTGCACACACACACACACACTTGCAAACACACACACATTTTTTTTAAAGAGAGAGAATGAAATCTAAAGCAAAACAAAAAACTTCCCTGACATCTCTCTTATCGTAGGACATCTTTTAATTTGGATCCCACATGTTCTGAGAGACAATAAATATCCACACGGTTCTCCCAGAGGCATTAGCCGATGACTAAGAGTTCCATATGTACACGCAGACAGCGGATGCTGTCTCCAACACAAGTTTGTCCTGCTTGAGTCTTTTTTCCCTGAACGTCATTGCAATGTGTTAAATATTTACATCCTCATTTGACTCAGTCTGGGTCAGACCACAGGATGGGCAAGGGACTCCTTGTAATTCATTTGTGCAAAATGCACCCTGATTGCTATTATTATTACATCATTTACTGTGTGAATACGTATGCACACATGCCGCTGTTTGCATGTGGAGGTCAAAGGACAACCTGAGGGTCCCAGAGATCAAACGCAGGTAGTCAGGCATGGCAGCAAGAACCCTTGCTGGTTGAGCCATCTCACTAACAACCCCATTATCATTTGCACCTCGAGGATCTCTAAAGGGGAAGAAATAGATTCCTTCAAATACTTATAATGACATTCTTACTAATGTCCTCGGAGGTTATTTCGCACCTCCACAAGGGCGTGGAGTAAAGGCAACCATAAAGAGAAAAGGCCACAGGGGGCCAGAGATGCAGTTCAGTTAAAAGAGAGCTTGCCCTGTTTGCACAGTCCTGGGTTCAATCCCAGCACTACATGAAGCAAGTGTTGCGTTTCAACTTTGCATTTGTAACTTCATGGTCATCCTTGGCTATCTAGTTTATTTAAGGCAAGGTTTGGATAAGTGAAACCCTGCCTCAAAAGCAACAGCGACAGAAACCCGCAAACAAGAGAGAATCGGTAGTGTTGTGTTGTCACAAGAATCTGGAACAAGAGAAGTGGTCTTGTTTTTAAGAGTTGATCCCACAGGTAGAAACAAAATCAGACATCAATGTTTTGTATCCACCCTCTTTAGATGCAGGAGCCACAGCCACGCAGGTGTTTCCTCCTACCGAAGGTGTGAGGTGTAGCCCATGTCTAAAACCTGTGTGTTCCTCCTCCTTGTGAGGACTCCACTACTATAGACGGCCATTGCTGATTCTTGGCTGTGTTAGACCCTCTCCTGAGATGGAGTAAGAGAACTGTCATTTCCGTGGAATTAGACATTCTCTGTAGCGATCACTTAGGATCTGTCCCTTTGGGGAGGTTGTGCACATGCTCGCTGACCCCTGATGAGATACCATCAGTGATGTCTCGCATATGCATTGAGACTTAAAACTTAGGAAGCCAGTCCATGAACACTGGCCTAGTGGATTCCCACAACAATTTGGGAAAGTGAGAAACTGACCAAGGGTGTAAGGAGTCTAGTTTATGGTCAAGGAAGTGTGTCTTATTCAGTGTTATAGTGCTGTGAAGAGACCCCATGACCACAGCAACTCTAATAGAAAGAATTTAATTGGGACTTGCTTGCAGTTTCAGAGATTTAGTCCTTGATCATCCTGGTGGCACACTGGCAATGCTGAGATGGTAGCTGAGAACCTGATCCCTAGGCAGAGAGAGCCTTTGGGCTTGGGGTGGGTGTTTGAAGCCTCAGAGTCCACTCCCAGTGACACACCTCCTCCAACAAGGCCATATCTCCTAATCCTTTTAAATAGGGCCATTCCCTATTAAAGAAGTATTCCAATTTGTGAGCCTGTGAGGGCCATTCTCGTTCAAATGTCCACAAGAATGGAGAGTGTAGTCCTGAATCAGGCAGGCTTTACTCTCACCCTTCTTCCTTTCTTCCCACACAGTAACAACCCGCAGTTAAGAAACTGCAAACTGAGGCTAGAGAGATGACTTGGAGGTTAAGAGCCCTGACTGCTCATCCAGAGGGTCTGGGTTCAATTCCCAGCATCCACGTGGTGGCTCACAAACACCTGTGACTCCAATCCCAAGGGAAACACCCTCTTCTGACATCCATGGCAACCAGGCACACATGTGAAACACACATACACATGTAGGCAAAATACTTATACACACAAAATAGTAAAAGTAAATCTAAAAAAATCTTTAAAAGAAACTGAGAATGATGTTGGGCCAACTGGGAGAATGTTTACTTTTTCTACTCTTGATCAATTAATTCTAAACCCACCCCAGTTCTTTTTCCTTTCTTGCAGATATGCTCCACAGATTTTGACTTTGAGTCTGAGTCTCTTTGACCAAGACATGGACTATATCTTGTAGACAGAAGTTTCTGTCCTGCCTGGTCCCACAGCTGTTCAATCCCAAAAGCACACACAGAAGCATATAGTAGTTATAAACTGTTTAGCCTAGTACCTCAGGCTTATTATTAGTTAGCTCTTACAGCTTAAATTAACTCATAATTCTTGTCCATGTTTAGTCACATGGCTTGGTGCCTTTTCTCATTGAGGCATTCTCGTCTTGCTTCCTCTACATCTGGCTGGTGACTATTTCTCTCCATTTCCTCTTCCCAGAATTCTCTTAGTCTGTTTGCCCTAACTCTATTTCCTGCCTGGCTTCTGGTCAATCAGTGCCTTATTAAACCAATACGAGTCACAAACCTTTACAGTGCACAAAAGCATTATCCCACAGCAGTATCTTCCACGCCTTGACCTGGGCTCACCTTATTACCTGCTTTAGCTGATGGAAGGCAGCAGAAATAGTTACAGCCACTTGAAAACTTGGAACCAAGGAGCTATGCATGGCTGCTCATTCTCCAAAACCTCCAAGTGAGCCTACACAGCCAATATCCTAAGAGGGCAGGAGGGCACACTGCACAAAGGAGACCCATGCTCCTTTATCTCCTCCTTGACCATCCAGTCTCTGCATGTGAGAAAACCCAGCCAGCACCAGTGGAGCAGCATACCCAACCTTCCACTGACCATACACTCCTGAGCCTCTCGTCCAGCCGGGCTAGCCCATAGACCTGAGTGTTGAAATAGGAGCGGCGGGGCTGCGTCCACAGCACCCTGCCGCCCACATGGCTAGTTTAGCTTATGTCCCGAAATAATTACACGGAAACTGTATTCTTTTAAACACTGCCTGGCCCCAATAGTTCCAGCCTCTTATTGGCTAGCTCTTACATATTGATCTAACCCATTTCTATTATTCTATGTAGTCCACGAGCCAGCTTACCAGGAATGATCTTAACCTGCATCTGTCTGGAGTGCGGGAACCATGGTGACTCTCTGACTCAGCTTCTTTCTCCCAGCATCCTGTTCTGTTTTCTCCGCCTACCTAAGGGTTGGCCTATGAAATGGGCCTAGGCAGTTTCTTTATTAATAAGAAATCATTCCCACATCACCTGAGAGTAATGATGTTCACGCAAAATCTTTTCTTTGGGTTTGAGTGTTATGCGGCATGATTGTGGCAATAGACAACCAAAACCCTCCTCAACACAAATGTGTTGGAGGCCTAGGACTTACAGAGCTCTAAAGCCCATATCAATCGCCGGCTCCTGTGTAGTCCAAATGTTTTAGCCTGTTAGAGAAGGGAAGACAGTAGCCATCAGCCAGGCTTGGACAGCACTGACTCCATGGGAGCTTAAGAAATGGCCAGAGTGTAGGGAAGATTTGTCACTGGTTCACAGTGAGAGGCTAGGTCACACCACCTTCCATTGAATACAATCTAACGTGACCCAAAGGCACCCTGCCTTCCATAAAGACATAGACAAGTGCAGGCCTGGACATGGCCAAGCTATATTACCCCTCCACAAGGCTTTTTAAATCTGCAAGGGAACCTAGGACCCCTTTGTAGTATAATTGAACACCTTATAAATATGAACCGTGGAGCCAAAGACAATAAAATTGGGCACTACCTCCTGTGAACTCTCAAAGAAAATAGTTCTATTCATCTCAAGTGCATGGCCCCAGAGTGGACCTGGGGTGTGTGAAATTTGAATTCCTGTGGAAATAAATCCCCTCTTTCCTACCTCAGACAGTTCTCTGGTTAAGAACTACAGAATGCAGGAGAAACTGTAGAGTGGCCTGTGAAGAGCCAGTTCCCAGTCCCAGGAGGGTTGGAACATTTGGAGCCAGCCTGCTGGGTGGGGAGCCATGGCTCTCCATGTTTGCTGTGTCACTCTGAGAGCTTCGTAGCTTCTTCATGCCTTGGTCTTCTCATCTGCTAAGTGACCCCGTTAGTTCATTTCCTTCTTGCTCTACAATGTCCCCAGGATATAAAGGTCAGGGGATCATGGTCTGTTTTGTCACACAGTGTCATAAGGCCCATGGATCAGGGGCATATGATACTGACCTACATCCTGTATGAAAGCCCTGCCTCCAATTTCCACAACACTCCCAATAGAGTGCCACCACCTGGGAATAATGCATTCAAACCATGTGCCTGGGATAGACAGTCTACGTCCAAGGCTGAAAAGCAAAGCTGAGGATATAATAACATAAGATATTATAGATGCATACTATAAGGTAATATAAATACACAAAAGGCAGTCAGCACCAGGAGTTCAGCTGGTGATCAACGAATGGCAGCTATTAATCAACCCCTATTGTTATTGTTGATTGGCTTATTGGCTTGTTGATTGGTTATTTTTAAATACAGGGTTTAATTTGCAAAAGCTGGCCTCAAACTAACTATGTAGTCCAAGCTGGTCTTGAACTCATGGTCCTCCTGACTCCACCTCACAGGTGCTAGGATTATGGGTTAATGGCACCACATCTGGCTCTAATTAGTAAACTCTTAACTCATCCAAGTGTAGATGAAGGCACCAATGAGTGTTTGCCTATCAGTTATCCGTTGCTCCTTGTTTTCCTTTCCAAAGGAAGTGTTCTTTCAAAGCTTATCAACTTGATAATTAAAATAAATACAGCAATTATGCTGGTCAGTGTTTCTTCAACTTGACCCAAGCCTCAGTCACCCAGGAAGATGGAACATCACCTGGGGAACTGTCCCCACCAGGCCGACCTGTAGACGTGTCTACAGGGCATTGTCTTGACCAATGACTGATGTGGAGAGCCTAGCCCACTGTGGGTGGTGGGACCCCTAGGCAGGTGGTAATGAATTGTATGAGGATGCAGGCTGAAGGGGCCAGTCAGCTGTGTCCCTCAGCTCAGCTCCCACCTCCAGGCTCCCACCTTCAGTCCTTCCTCTGACTTCCCTGCATGATGGACTGTCACCGTATGAAAGTTTTCCTCCACCGAGTTGCTTCTGGTCTTGGTGTTTAGCCACAGCAGCAGATAGCAAGCTGGAACACAGCTCTGTTCCTCTGACCACTCTGCAAGTGAAACTAAGAGTACCAGAAGATGGACTTTTGTTATTTGGCGACTTTTGTATCCCTGTGGACCCTTACTTGGGCAGAGATGCAAGGTTCCATATCTTTGGGTCTACAGAAATGTTGAGCTTGTTTATTCTAGCATTTAAGGGAGATTAGAACCTAATGAAATTGGAATTGATTGATAACCAGATATCTGTTATACCCAGAAGCCTGGAGTAAATGATCAACTTTAAGGAAATTTGACTCCCACATTGCTGTACCCAGTGTCTATACAAATATAAGAGAACACAAGAGCAGAGAAGACTCCACCCATAGTCCAGAGAGTTTTGGCAAGAAAATAATGCATATCAAAAATATCGCAGTATTTATCATCTGGATATTCAAGGGCAAGAAAATGGAAGAAAAAAATCTTACCTCTTGTCCTAATTAGCTTTAAGCATCAATTCTACACAGTCTAGAGTCTTTTGAGAAAAGAATTTTAACTGAAGAATTGCCTTGGTCAGACTGGCCTGGCAGCATGTCTTTGGGAGGTTATCTTGATTGTTAATTGAAGTAGGAGTACCTAGGCCACTGTGGGTGGCAACTTCCCTAAGAAGGTGGCCTTCAACTGTAGAAGAAAGGCAGATGAGCATAAGCCAGCCTGTGAGACAGGTATCCAGCAGCATCCTCTGTGGTTTCTTTCATACTTCATGTGGCTGTGAAGTGAGTGCCTGGGTCAGAGGTAACACTGTATAGAATAGTAATGGTGCCCACCTTCAGGTTCTTGCTTGAGTTCTTTGTGGATTTCCCTCAATGGTGGACTATAATCTGTAAGCAGAAATAACCCCTTCTTTCCCCTTAAGTTGTGTTTAGTCAAAATGTTTGTCATAACAACAGAAAGCACACATTCCTCTCCAACGAAGTCATGGGATGTCAGACCAGAAGAGATTTGATGAGTCATGATATTTATCCCAAACAGAGAAAGCTACTGGGGTCTAAAGGACTAATTTACAGTAGGAGGGGAATAGCAATATTCAGTGGGAGACAAATGTTTTTAAAGCCCATGTTCAGCCTAGAAAGTCAGGGTACAATGGCTCCTTTTTACATTTTCAACTTATATAAAGGTAATGAAGGAGAATGACCTCAAAGTCAATACCAAGTTGTGAACTATTATAGGTAGGAACAACGATTAAGTTTGAGCTGGATAGTAGAGTATAATATTGCTTGGCCCAGCAAAGGAAATTCCTAGAATGTCACATGTTGTCTTTCCAGGGTCTTATTCTCATTTGCTAAGCACCCTGAGGTCAAGAGCCCTGTCACATTCATTTCTCAACTGTCCATCTTTTTCCCCAGTGCCAAGCTCAGAACCCAACATGGATTCATTACTCCTTCAAGGTGTGTTCAATAAATGAGAGGTAGAAGCATGGCTGACGTACATGGCCCATGCATCCATAATAATTTAGTGAGGGAATTGCTTGGGATGCTTTTCTTCCCAACATGAAGCATCTGTGTTTTCCATATTGATGAGCCAGCTAACAGAAGAGCAATCTTGACAAGGAGAAGAGAAAAATACTTGTTGGATCTTGGTTCAAGTCAATGATGTAATCCTGCCAAACTGAGCTATGACCACAAACTATTGATGTGGGATTCCCTTCTATATATGTGTTGCTTTAATTGGTTAATGAATAAAGAAGCTGTTTTGGCCTGTGATAGGGCAGAATAAAGCTAGGCAGGAAAACTAAACTGAATGCTAGGATAAAGTAGGTGGAGTCAGGAAGAAGCCATGTAGCCACCACTGGAGACAGACGCGCCACGCCAGAACCTTGCTGGTAAGCCACAGCCATGTGGCAATATACAGATCAATAGAAATGGGTTAATTTAAGATTTAAGAACTGTGTATAAGATAATAAGCCAAGCAGT